>NW_012102066.1:1360197-1377605 GCF_000951045.1 Mandrillus leucophaeus | reverse complement strand
AAGGCCGAGCCTGGCGTGGGGCCGCATTCATGCCCACCTGCCCCGGCTGCGGCATCGAGGGCGACCCTGCACACACCCCTCCTCGCCCTGGCCAGCCGATAAGAGGGCTAGTCTCAGTGTGGGGTGTCTGTCTTCTAAAGGGGATGTCACCCATCCTGATTTTTTTTAATGCAGCTTTGGGGAAGGTGAACAGCCACTCTGAGATCATTTCGCATAACGGTCTGAACCATCTTCTTTTAAACTGTGACCTGTGTGGGGGGTGCCTGTCTCACTTTAAGTCCCTCCCTTCCGATTTACAGGCCATCCTTCCTCAGTGACTTAGTGATAAGTCAACGGTGAGGGGGAAAAAACACAACTCAATACCCACAAAGCGTTGAGACTTCTAGAAGGAGTGCAGTCACCAACCCCCGCCTTCTGTCATTTATCTTGACATTTTCCAGGTCAGTGTAAATAGCCAAGGCGCTCCAGTTCCGCAGCCCTGTACCCATGCAATGTTATCGGCTCTCCCGGCAGGTAGCAATCGGAGGCTAAAGCAACAGGAATTAGACCCTGAACTCTGCTCCTCTCAAGGGCACGGCTTTCTTGCCCTGCTCAGCTCTGTCTTTTGCCTCTTCGGAAAGAGCTCGACAACCACTTCTTTTTCCTTTGAAAGGAAACTCACTGGGCTCAGTGGCTCACGCCTGTAGTCCCAACAGTTTGGGAAGCCCAGGTGGGAAGATCCCATGAGACCAGGAGTTCAAGACCAGCCTGGGCAATATAGGGAGACTGTCTCCACCTAAGTGAAGATAAAATTTATTTATTTAAAAAAATAATGTTTTTAAGAGACGGAGTCTCACTATATTACCCAGGCTGCTCTCAAACTCCTGGGCTCAAGCGATTCTCCCGCCTTGGCCTCCCAAAGTGCTAGGATTACAGGCATGAGCCACTGTGCCCAGCCATGTAAGTAAAAATAAAACTTAAAAGATAGAAAACTGAATCCAATTCATCTCCACATGGCAACCCCTTCCACACCACTCCCTGCTTTCTTCTTTGGGGATTTGGGGTATCTACCACCAGACACACAAGCAAACCTTCCAGAGAGGTTGCCTGAGAGAACCTTGATTATTTGACTGAATAATATTCTTCCTGGAAGATAAATGTGCATGCATACCATCATTTAATGTAGCTTGTATCTTCACTTTCTTTTTTCAATTTTGAAATGGAAGTGGCTGGCCACGCTGGCTCAGGCCTGTAATCCCAGCACTTTGAGAGACCGAGGCAGGAGGAGCACTTGAGTTCGGGAATTCAAGACCAGCCTGGGCAACATAGTGAGACTCTGTCTCTATAAAAATAAAATGAGGCCGGGTGCAGTGGCTCAAACCTGTAATCCCAGCTCTTTCGGAGGCCAAGGCGAGAGGCTCACTTGAGTTCAGGAACTCGAGAGGAGCCTGGCCAAGATGGTGAAGCCCCGTCTCTACTAAAAATACAAAAAATTAGCCAGGTGTGGTGGCGGGCGCCTGTAGTCCCAGCTACTCGGGAGGCTGAAGCAGGAGAATCACTTGAACCTGGTAGGCGGAGGTTGCAGTGAGCAGAGATCACACCACCACACTCCAGCCTGGGCGACAGAGCAAGACTCTGTCCCCCGCGCCTCCCCCCACCCAAAAAAAAGAAAAGAAAATACAAGAAGAATCAAGAAATCAGGGTGAGCCACAGTCTGGGTAATTGACCTTTAGGTCCTATTGCACCCTGTACTTCTTCAAAAACACTTGTAATGACTTTTCTGTGTCTTCTTAGCTGTGCTATAAACTCCACAGAGCAAGAGTTGAACTCTGTGGTTCTTCACTTTTCTGGTATGTAGCAGAACTCTGGTCCTATATAGCCCCTCAATTTATATTTGAGTGATGAAAGAAGGGTGGTTATCTAGGTAATAACAGGTTGTTGATGCTACTAGGAAAATATACAAACTTTAATATCTGTAACATTTTTAGAAAAATAAGCCCTGGGCCAGGCATGGTGGCTCACACCTGTAATCCCAGCACTTTGGGAGGCCGAGGCGGGTGGATCACATGAGGTCGGGAGTTCAAGACCAGACTGGCCAACATGGTGAAACCCTGTATCTACTAAAAATACAAAAATTAGCCAGGTGTGGTGGTGCATGCCTGTAATCCCAGCTACTTGGGAGGTTGAGGCACGAGAATCACTTGAACCCTGGAGGCAGAGGTTGCAGTGAGCTGAGATCATGCCACTGCACTCCAGCCTGGGTGACAGAGTAAGACTCTCTCAAAAAATAATAATAAAAATAAATAAATAAATAAAAATTAAAAACAAATAAAAATAAGTGCCACATATGTAAGGCCTCAAAAACTTGGTCAGGCCGGGCACAGTGGCTCACGCCTGTAATCCCAACACTTTGGGAGGCCGAGGGGGGCAGATCACCTGAGGTCAGGAGTTCAAGACCAGACTGGCCAACATGGTGAAACCCTGTTTCTACTAAAAATACAAAAATGAGCCTGGCATGGTGGTGAGTGCCTGTAGTCCCAGCTACTTGGGAGGCTGAGGCAGAAGAATGGCTTGAACCTGAGAGGCGGAGGTTGCAGTAAGCCAAGATCACACCACTGCACTCCAGCCTGGGCAACAGAGCAAAACTCCGTCTCAAAACAAAACAAAACTTAGTCAGAAACTCAGAATTGTTCCTTTCCACAGAAATCTTTAGTAAAAGACAAAAGATGTATACGATCTGAAGAGAAACCAGAGTATGAACCAAATTGTGAACACTTTAATTACTCTTATACAATATTGCTTTTCCTTGCGTAGTAAGTACTGAGATGCATAACATTTCATTAGTAAGGAAGGAAGTGCCAGGCTATCTGTTTCTCCTATCCTTGGTAGTGACTTCTTACAGAATGTTTGTTAGATTCCAAGCTAATCAAACAAACACAGTTAAAAAACTTTCACTGTTTGCACTAGCCAAGGCACGTCAGTTTTTTTTTTTTTTTTTTGAGACGGAGTCTCGCTCTGTCCCCCAGGCTGGAGGGCAGTGGTGCAATTTCGGCTCACTGCAAGCTCCCCCTCCCAGGTTCACGCCATTCTCCTGCCTCAGCCTCCCGACCAGCTGGGACTACAGGCAGCCGCCACAGTGCCTGGCTAATTTTTTGTATTTTTAGTAGAGACGGGGTTTCACCGTGGTCTCAATCTCCTGACCTTGTGATCCGCCCGCCTCGGCCTCCCAAAGTGCTGGGATTACAGGCGTGAGCCACCGCGCCCGGCCGGCTTTTTAAAAAATTTGAACAGTAACTGATTTATGAGCTTGTAAGCCCCACATTAATATTTTTAAGGTGAAAAAAATTGAATCACCAACAAACAATGTGGGCAATTAAAATATACTAATCTCATAAAAATAGAATTCCTAAAATCTTTCCTAAAGCTTTTAAGAGAATAGTCACACATTACAAAACTAAACACGAATTTGAAAATATCCGTATACTTTTCTAATTGTCACTTCAGGATGACACTGTGTAAGTATATTCTGCATTAAGCTACAATGAAACGAAGTTTAAAGGATACTCAAGAATTAGCTATGTATCATTGTATGCAGATTGTCCTCTAAAATAATGGCAGAGAAGTAAATTAGCTCAGTGAACAAAAATCTGAGCAATGATCTGCTGTCTCCAAAGGACTTACTGGTAAAGCCTCAAATGGACTGCATGGCATGCTTGGGATAGCTGAGTCCTGCCATGGTCTGTGAAAGTGGAGGAATGAGAGACTGATAGCACTGCTAAGCTAGTGGCACATGGTGACTGACTACTAGTACAATGTGGTCCAATGAATGTTTTGGGCTCTAAATAGTTACATTAGCAATCAATCCCTTCTTTCTTAGTTTGTTTGTATGTGGCTAGAGTGTGGTGGTGAAGAATGGTGTTGACAAGGATTGTCATAGCATCAAAAGAGAAAAATAACCTCTCCTCTCCTTAACACAATTTAAATATTTTGGAGAGTCCACTCTCCCTCACTGTACCTGCTGCTTCTCGATCCCTTACAGCCCTCTGTTTCTGGGAGGTGGGCGGGTCACTCACCCAGGCTGGAGGGCAGTGGCACAATCTCGGCTCACTGCTTCCTCCACCTCCCTGGCTCAAGCGATCCTCCCACCTCAGCCTCCTGAATAGCTGGGACCACCCACAGGCATGTGCCACCACACCCAGCTAGTGTTTTGTATTTTTGGTAGGGACAGGGTTTCACCCTGTTGCCAAGGCTGGTCTCCAACCCTTAGGCTCAAGCGATCCACCTGCCTCAGTCTCCCAAAGTGCTGGGATTACAGGTTTGAGCCACCTTAGAACCCTCTTTTACCCCTTGTTGTTGTTAACCACTTTTTACTAGCTAACAATTATAATACATTTTCCTGTTCAAATTACTGGTTTCTATCTCCTGACTGATCCATAAGCCAAATGTCCATCACCAGATGAATGGAGAATTAAATTGGTATCCTCATACAAGGGAACAGCACTTAGTAGTAAAGAGGAATGAACCGCTGATACATGCAACAGGGTGCTTGGCTGTCAAAAATATGCTAAGCAAAAGATGCCAGGCACGGAGGAGTCCATAGTGTATCACTCTACCCATAGGAAATTCTAGACTGGACAGGAAGCAGATCAGTGGTTGCCTAGGGCCAGAGGTGGGATGTGGTGGGAAATTGACTGTAAAAGGGCAGGAGGGAACTTTCTGGAGCAATGGGAAAATGTTATATCTTGATTGTAGTAGTGCTTTCACAGATGGATGTATTTGTCAAAACCCAATGTGCTCTTACAGCAAATACATTTTTATATATAGAAATTGTACCTCTTAGCTGGGCACGGTGATGCATGCCTCTGGTCCCAGCTACTTAGGAGACTGAGGTGGAAAGATCGCTTGAACCCAGGAGATGAAGGTTTTGATGAGCTGAGTTTGCGCCACTGCCCTTCAGCCTGGGCAACAGTGCAAGACCCTGTCAAACAAACAAACAAGTAAATAAATAAATAAATAAATTGTACTCACAAACCTATTTACAAACAAAAAAGAGCCAAAAGATTTATGTCCAGTTTTTATTGCATCCTACTCATTTTCAAAAAATTTTGTAAAGTTTCAAAACTTTACATTTCCTAAAATTCTGCTCATTTTAGTTGATTGACAAGGACTGATCCAAATTCTTACAAAAATTTTATTCGATTTTGCTTTTTATCAACTAGTATGTTTTGTGGTGGTTTGGTGTGCCGATGAAGGGGACAGCCTCCAGACTCTCACTACCTAGGTTCAAATCTCACTTCTTTTAGTATCTACAAGACAATCTGCTTAATGTTACTCTAGCTTTAATTTCCTTATTTGTCCAGTGTGGATCAATATTAAGTTATTGTGAAGTTTGAAGGAGATAATACATGTAGAGTGCTTATCACGGTCCCTAGCTTGTAGAAAGTATTCAATATATGTAAGTCATTGCTTCTGTGTGCCAGGCACTGAGCTAGACATTTTAACATACTCTGTCTCATTATTTTCTTTTTTTTTTTTTTTTTTTGAGACAGGGTCTCTCTCTGTTGCTCAGGCTGGAGTGCAGTGGTATGATTTTTTTGTTTTGGAAGGCAGTTTTATAATTTTATTTGATATATTTGATGATCAGCGGTTAGTTCTCATCCACATTGACTGTAGATTTTTGAAAGCTTGTTTGGTGAATCTTCATTCTCATTACGTTTTCTGGACAACTGCATAGGGATGCCGTATGGGACATTCCTTAATCCTTTGGTCAAGACAGCTTTGTTAAGCCTGGTATCAGTGTGCATATCTGCAGTTCCCATGTCCTTGATGGCAAATTTCCAGATCTCATTGAGTGCCCAAGGGACACACTTCTTGAAGCCAGCTCCATGAATGCACTTGTGAATGTTGATGGTATATTCTCTGGTCACCAGTTCATTGATGGCAGAACTGTAATCCTTCTCGCCACCCTTCTTTGCAGGACGCATTCTGAGGGGCCCAGGTTGGAAAGGAGGAGTGTGAGGGATTGTGGGTGAAGTGCAGTGGTGTGATTATAGCTCACTGCAGCCTCCATCTTCCAGGCTCAAGTGATCCTCTCATCTCAGCCTCCCTAGGAGCTGCAGCTGCAGGCACATGCCACCATGCCCAGCTAATTCTTTCTTTCTTTTCTTTTATTTTTTGACCAAGGTATCACTCTGCCACCTAGGCTGGAGTTCAGTGGCACGATCACAGCTCACTGCAGCCTCCACCTCCTGGGCACAAATGATCCTCCCACCTCTCAGCCCCCTGAGTACAGGAACCACAGGCACAAGCTATCACACTCCGCTAATGTTTGTATTTTTTGTAAAGCTGGGGTTTTACCATGTTGGCCAGGCTGGTCTCCTAGGCTCAAGTGCTATGCCTGCCTCAGCCTCCCAAAGTGCTGGGATTACAGGCGTGAGCCATCCCGCCTGGCCAATTTTTTATTTTTATTTTTAATAGAGATGGGGTCTCCATACATTGCCCAGGCTAGTCTCGAACTTCTAAACTCTAATGATCTTCCTGCCTTGGCCTCCCAAAGTGCTGGGATTACAGGCATGAGCCACCACGCCCAGTCATGAAAACCAGTCCAAGAGGTCTAGCACTTCTTGCGTAGCATTTCAGAATACAAGAGGCTGTGATCACTTTAATCAGATAGAACCAATGGAGATATGCAGACCTAGTTCCAGGCCCACTCAATGAGATGTGATAAATTCTGAGAGGGGTATAGAGGGGTTGGGGGCACTGAGCCTGTGCTGTGTTGACAAGAGAAGTTCAATGTGGCAGTCAAACTTAGCATCCAAAGTGGGCCACAATCTCTAGACGGCATCTACACAGTCAGCAAAAGGGGCCCTAAGATTTAGTTGTTGCAAATGGTGACAGAAAGGAGCATCCAAGGCATCTGGCATTCAGAAATCCAGGCAAGCAAGGCGGGGCACAGCAGCTTACACCTGTAATCCCAGCACTTTGGGAGGCCAAGGCAGGTGGATCAGCTGAGGCCAGGAGTTCAAGGCCAGCCTGGCCAACATGGGGAAACCCTGTCTCTACTAAAAATACAAAAATTATCCAGGTGTGGTGGCGCACACCTATAATCCCAGCTACTTGGAAGACTGAGGTAGGAGAATCGCTTGAACCCAGGAGGTGGAGGTTGCAGTGAGCCGAGATTGCACCAGTGTGCTCCAGCCTGGGAGACAGAGTGAGACTCTGCCTCCAAAAAACAAAATAAAATAATATAAAATTCCAGGCAAGCAGCTTCAGGAAGTCTATCAAGGAATCATGGGTTCTGTCCAGTTGGAATAAGAAATGAAGGGGATATAGTGGATTGAATTGTGGCCCCAAAAAAGTGTGTCCAAGTCCTAATCCCTATACCTGTGAATGTGATCTTATTCAGAAATAAAATATTTGCAGATGTAATTGAGGATCGGATCCTGAGATCCTTAATGCAGTGCAAGTATAGCTGAGTGGGCCCTAAACCCAATGACTGGCATCCTTATAAGAAAGGGAGATTTGAGATATTGAGACACACAGATGCGAAGATCATGTGAAGACAGAGACAGAGCTTGGAGTGTTGTTGCCACAAGCTAAGGAGTGCCAAGTGTTGCCAGCAGACACCACCAGCTAGAAGAGAGGGTTGGAATGGATTCTCCCTGGGGGCCCCCAGAAGGAATCAGCCCTCCTGACACCTTGGTTTTAGCCTGTGGCATCTAAAACTGTGAGAAAATTAATTTCTGTTATTTAAACCACCAAGTTTGTGGTAATTGGTTGCAGCAGCCCTAGGAAATTAATATAGAGGGTAACCTGCAAGGGCCCAGCCTGAAAAAGGAACTGGAGACCTAGGTAGGCTACCAGAGCAGAACCCAAGATACTATGACTGAGGGCTCCTGGAGAGAGATACTTGCATATAAGGTAGAAACTCAATTCTAATGACCTAAGTACAATGACGAAGTCTAAATACAAAAGACAGGGACAGGACTTGGTAGAAGGTCCAAGCAGAACACATTTGAAGCCGAAAACAGGGCAGGAATAGGCCTGAAAATCAACATCAAGTGTCTTCATCTATGGGAAGGAAAAGCTCTAAAGAGACCAGAAGCTGAAATAGGGTAGTATTGTGTTTTTTGTTTTTTTGTTTTTTTTTTTTAAACAGAGATGAAGTCTCGCTATATTGCCCAGGCTGGTCTCAAACTCTTGGGCTCAAGCAATGCTACCACTTCAGCCTCCCAAAGTGCTGGGATTATAGGCATGAGCCACCACACCCAGCAGGGTTTGGGTTTTAAAAGGTCAATCAACATCTTCATCTTTCTTCCCTAAGATTGGAACCAATTGCGAAATAAGATATAGGATGCCAACAGGTGGAGAACAGGTTCTAATATTAAATGTAGCCTCTGTTAATGCTAAAGCTGGCTGGGGTGCGGTGGCTCACACCTGTAATCCCAGCACTTTGGGAGGCTAAGGTGGGCAGATCACCTGAGGTCAGGAGTTCAAGACCACCCTGGCCAACATGGTGAAACCCCATCTCTACTGAAAATACAAAAATTAGCTGGGTGCAATGGTGAACGCCTGTAATCCCAGCTACTCAGGAGGCTGAGGCAGGAGAATCGCTTGAATCTGGGAGGCGGAGATTGTGGTGAGTGGAGATAGCACCACTGCACTCCAGCCTGGCGTGACAGAGAGGACTCGGTCTGAAAAAAAAAAAAAAAAAGCTGAAACTGATCCGAAGAAAGAGCAGGTCTGTGGCCAAGAAGGTTTACTACATTACTTGCCATCCTTCCAATCTTTTTCTTCCTGCTAACCAAACCCTGGCTCAGGCCACCGAAGGGGATATTTGACTCTGTAGAGCATCTACATTTAGTTCAGTATTGCTGTCCCATGTAAGGCCCAGGTGGAAAGAAAATGGAAGACTCTCCAATGCTTGCTACCTTTAATAAGATTAGCGCCATCCAATGGAGAAATGAAGACCATGACAACTTTGCTAACCTAGCAGGCAAGGGGAGGGGTGAAGTGGGGGCCAACAGTGTTACTGTAGTAGAAGTCCCTCTACATGGAAACGTGACGCAAGAGGAAAGAAAGTTCCTCCCTAGTAGGTGACTGTTTAATCAGAATCCATCCCCTCCTCCTTCATTGTGTAGCGTTCAGATAGAAATGGGCTTTCACCTAGCTCTAGGGTGAGTCTTTGTGAACCTATGCTCCTTGTAAGAGTTACTGACTCAGGGATGAACAATTATCCTAAGCTGTTCTAATTAGGATGAGGTTCAGAACTTTTGATAGTTGGAGAAAGGAACATCTTCTCACCTTGGGTGTAAATAGGATATACACAGTCCCAAAATTATCAGTAGCCTTACAAGGAAAGCCAGGCCAAGGATGAAGCCAATATATGGAATGGAGTAGAGCCAAGAATATCACTGAAAAGCGATTATATTATAAATCTGGCTCAAATCATACAGGAAGCCTACTCAATATCCGGAATTTGTCAGTTAATGTGAGCCAATGCATTCCTTTTATTGTTTCAGCCAGTTTGAGTTATTTTATTTAACTTTCAACCAAAAGTTTACTCTCAAAATAAGGGGAATGGTCTCTAAGATCCTGTCCAGTTAAAAATATCTTACAAATCTAAAAGGAAAGAAATATATAATTCCATATTCTAGAAAAAGTCCCAGAACTAGCTCTTCTTAAGGATGTGACAGTGATCTGCACTAGAGCTTCAGGCAGCTAAGGTAGGGTCTCCTGGAAATCAGTCCATAAGATGAGGAAGAAATCTTATTTATTTATTTATTTTTTTGAGAAGGAGAGTCTCACTGTGTCACCCAGACCGGAGTGCAGTGGTGCAATCTCAGCTCACTGCAACCTCCGCCTCCCGGGTTAAAGCAATTCTCTGCCTCAGCCTCCCCAGTAGCTGGGATTACAGGCGTCCGCCCCCACACCCAGCTAATTTTCATATTTTTAGTAGAGACGGGGTTTCACCATATTGGCCAGGTTGGTCTTAAACTCCTGACCTCATGATCCACCCGCCTCAGCGTCCCAAAGTGCTAGGATTACAGGCATGAGCCACCACAGCCGGCCCAAGATGAGGAAGAAATCTTAGCAGCCTTCTGCAGAAGGTATTTTCCTGGGTTGGCTGGGTTCCTTCTCATCAAACCGAAATCAAGAGTATGTGAATAGCAATTAAAATGCAGATTTTCTATCAAAATTTAGAATACTCATACCGTCTGATTCATCAATTCTGCATCTCAAAATTTCTCCTACGGAAATATGCAAGTAAAGGATATGTGTACAACAACGTCCCCTGAAACATTGCTCATTATATTTAAAAAGTGGAAACGATCTTATTTCTACTACTAGGAAATAGGAAGTAGCTGGGCGCGGTGGCTCACATCTGTAATCCCAGCACTTTGGGAGGCAGGAGGTTCCTTTGAGCCCAGGAGTTCAAGACCAGTCTGGGCAACATGATGAAACCCTGCCTCTATTAAAAATAAAAAGTAAAAAGTATAAACAATTTTTTAAATAAAAATAAAAAAAACAAAAAAGGAAGAGGTTAAATAGATTCTGGCATATCTAATACAAGGCATGCTAAGAATGAGGTTATACTGATGGAAAAAATATCTAATATATGGCTGAATATAAAAGGCAAGAATAGTGGTGGCTCACACTTGTAATCCCAGCACTTTGGGAGGCCGAGGTGGGTGGATCACTTGAGTCAGGAGTTCAAGATCAGCCTGGCCAACATGGTGAAACACCTTCTCCACTAAAAATACAAAAAATTAGCCAGGCTTGGTGGTACGCGCCTATAGTCCCAGCTACTCGGGAGGCTGAGTCAGGAGAATCACTTGAATCTGTGAGGTGGAGGTTGCAGTGAGCCAAGATCATGAGACTGTACTCCAGCCTGGGCAACACAGCGAGACTCCATCTCAAAAAAAAAAAAAAAAGCAAGAAAAGAAAAATACACAGTTCCTATTTTTGTGTTAAAAATAAAGTATATACATCTGTATACATGTTTGTGCATGAAAACATGTGAACAGCTTCCATTTTTTATTTTTCACATTTCTATATTGTTAAAAAATTGACAACAGGCATCTGTTGCTTTTTGTGATTCAAAACCTTTGTTAAGTCCGTGTGTGTTTCCGTGAGAACAGATGATCAGCATTGCGAATCATGGCTATTCTTATATAAATCACTCAAATATGTAACTATTATAATGACTAGTGAGACTAAGTTGAATAACTACACATATATGCATATACATACATGGATGCATGAACATTCATTAATTACTCAACAATTCTTATAATGCCTACTATATGCCAGGTAATGTTCCAGGGATATATCATGCTAGGGATATATCATCTAGGCATAAAATCCTAGAGATATATAATGCTGCACATATATACATTCAAAATACTCTAAGAGTATAAATAACTGTGAAATTGAAAGGATTAGCCAGGTGTGATGGCATGTACTTATAACCCTAGCTACTTGGGAGGCTGAGGTGGGAGGGTTGCCTGAGCCCAGGAGTTGCAGGTGGAAGTGAGCTATGATCGCACCACTGCACTCCAGCCTGAGTGACAGAGCAGAGACCTTGTCTCTAAAAAATAAAAATAAAAAAAGAGAAATGAAACAAAGTATGCATAATTTTCAATCATCAAAAAAATTTGGCTACTCAGTGATGAACTTGATTTTATGTTACAAATTTGTAATCTTTCTCAAGTCCATCTAAAAACCTTAAGGTTGAAAACACTCCATTTGGTAGCCAACAGAATAAAACTATCAGTCTTGATCTGAGTATATTTTGGATCCAGCATCTTTTTTTTTTTTTTTTGAGATGGAGTTTCGCTCTTGTTGCCCAAGCTACAGTGCAATGGCGCCATCTCGGCTCACCGCAATCTCTGCCCCCAGGTTCAAGCAATTCTCCTGCCTCAGCCTCACGAGTAGCTGGGATTACAGGCATGCACCTCCATGCCCGGCTAATTTTGTATTTTTAGTAGAGACAGGGTTTCTCTATGTTGAGGCTGGTCTCAAATTCCTGACCTCAGGTGATCCATCCGCCTCGGCCTACCAAAGTGCTGGAATTACAGGCGTGAGCCACCACACCCAGCCTGGATTCAGCATCTTTAAACCCTGGCCACATGCCAGATTTTGAACCTGAGTTCTCTGTTCGAGACTTCACATGTGATTTTTCTCTCTCACTCTTTTTTTTCTCTCTCACTCTCTTTTTCTTTTTCCTTTTTTTTTTTTTTTGAAACGGAGTCTCGCTCTGTCACCTAGGCTGGAGTGTAGTGGTGCGATCTCCGCTCACTGCAACTTCCACCTCCTGAGCTCAAGTGATTCTCCTGCCTCCAGCATCCCACATAGCTAGGATTACGGGTGCCTGCCACCACGCCCTGCTACATACAATTTATCTTGTTCTTTTATTATTATTATTTTGAGATTAGGTCTCGCTCCATCATCTAGGCTAGAGTCCAGTGGCGCAATCATGGCTCACTGCAGCCGCCACCTCCCAGGTTCAAGTGGTCCTCCCACTCAGCCTCCCAAGTAGCTGGATCACAGGCATGTGCCAACACAAACACACCGGGCTAATTTTCTTCCTCTTCTTTTTTTTTTTAATAGAGACTGAGTTTCGCTATGTTGCTCACATTGGTCTGGAACTCCTGGACTTAAGTGATCTGCCCACCTCAGCCTTGTAAAGTGTTGGGATTACAGGCATGAGCTATGGAGCCTGGCCTCTACATACAATTTCTAACACCTCTTTTAAATCACAGAAATCTCACTTGTCTATTCTTTCCCACTTTGAATTCAGAGGCACTTGTAACTGGTCCCACACCTTTTAGTATTGCAATGTTATTCTAGGTGTATTAATTGCTTTAGTCTGTTTGGCCTGCTATGACAAAATGCCATAAACTAAGTGGCTTATAAGCGACAGAAATTTATTTACTGCAGTCTGGGGGCTGGGTAGTCCAAGGTGCCAGCAAATTCATTGTCTGGTGAAGGCTAGTTTCCTGGATGATAGATGGCACCTTCTCACTGTGTCCTCAGGTGGTAAAAGAAAAGAACTAGTTCTCTTGGGGTCTCTTTTATAAAGGCACTAATCCCACTGATAAGGTGCCCGCCTTTGTGACCTAATCAGCTCCCAAAGGCCCTACCTCCTAACGCCTCACATTGGGGGTTAGGATTTCAACATGTGAATTTGAGAAGACACAAACATTCAGACAAAGCATTGTTTTCTTCCCTACTTGTGCAGCTAAGAGCTTCCGGAGATAGGGAACTGTCTTCTCTCACCTCACATCCATACATCACACAGTTTATACTTTCAGAAAATTGATGGATTAAATGCATCCCTCAGCCTCCCCAACAAAGATCGTATATCTACTCTAAAAATAGAACACAAATCCTCCATGCTTTTTAGTCATAATCAATATGACTGTTCATAAGGCAATTATTTTAAGTTTAGCAATTTACCCATAATCCCATTATTGAATTAGGCTTGAAATCTTAGAAACTTCAAGATGTTTATTTGCCTTAGCTCCCTTCTAAGCAAACATCATCCTCCAAGTCTATATCCTCTCCACAGGCATCATTTCTAACGAGCAATGTTAGCTTACATAATAGTTTTTGGAAAATGTTTTGGAAAGTATCTATTCTGTTTGAGGAAAACTATGGACTGACTCTCCTCTCTCTCTCTAAAGAATTCTTCTCCTATGACTATTTCCTTTAACTTCAGACTCAAACAATGATTAAAGATGGCAAGAAAAATGCCAGGAGAAAAGCCCATTTAATTGTACTGTTGGAATAATTGTTCCTGACTTCTAGCTTGTCCATTGTAATTTTGTGGGGGGGAAGGAAAAAAATTAGTATCAGACTCCAGCAATCTCCAAACAAGCCAAAATTATAATCTGGTGAGTGCCTATTTAAAGTAACAGAATCCAAGGCAACATAAGAGGCTTAATTTTGGCTATGCGTGTTATTACCTAAGAGTAGGAGAGAGAGTTATCTAGTAGCAAAAAGCCAGGAGCATGAATCAACCACTTTAGATTTATACTCCCCTTTAGAGTTTACGATGGATAAAAAAACTTTATGTCCCTGTGTTTAGCTTCTCTGTCCTTAAAATATAAGCAAACTCTCTATCACTCAGCAAAATTGTTGTCTATATAAGCTGAAAAAAACATCAAGCTCCTCAAACAGGTTGATTAGTAAATAAATGGCCCAACACAAAAAGGGTAATCTCAGTTTAAATTTTTTTTTATTTTTTAAATTAACAGATAAAATTGTATGTATTTACTGTGTATAACATAATATTTTGAAGTATATATACATGGTATAATGACTAAATCTAGCTGACATATGCATTACCTCTAATCTCAATTTAAATTGGGGCAATCATATTTTTCTTTTACTTTTTTTTTTTTTTTTTTGAGATGGAGTCTCCCTCTGTTGCCCAGTCTGGAGTGCACTGGGACTACAGGCGTGCGCCACCATGCCCAGCTAATATTTTTTGTATTTTTAGTAGAGACGAGGTTTCACCGTGTTAGCCAGACTGGTCTCAAACTCTAGACCTCAGGTGCTCTGCCAGCTTCGGCCTTCCAAAGTGCTGGAATTACAGGTGTGAGTCACCTTGTCCAGCCATATTTTTCTTTTTCTATTTTCAATTTTAAAGAATGTATTAAGTAGAGACAGGGCCTCACCATATTGTCCAGGCTGGTCTCCAACTCCTGGGCTCAGACAATCCTCCTAACTCTGCCTACCAAAGTCCTGGAATTACAGACGGCAGACGTGAGCCACTGAACTTGCCCCATATTTTTCAAAAGTGAAATTTTGCAGGCACTTGTAGTCCCAGCTACTCAAGAGGCTGACATGGGAGGATCCCTTGAGGCCAGGAGTTCAAATCCAGCCTGATAACACAGCAAAACCCCATCTCAAAAAGAAAAAAAAAGGCTGGGCACAGTGGCTCATGGCTGTAATCCCAGCACTTTGGGAGGCCGAGGCAGGCAGATCACCTGAGGTCAGGAATTCAAGACCAGCTTGACCAACGTGGTAAAACCCTGTCTCTACCAAAAATACAAAAATTATCCGGGCATGGTGGTGGGCGCCTGTAATCCCAGCTACTTGGGAGGCTGAGGCAGGAGAATTGCTTCAACCCAGGAGGCAGAGATTGCAGTGAGCTGAGATCGCGCCACTGCACTCAAGCACTCCAGCCTGGGTGACAGAGCAAGATTTCGTCTCACAAAAAAAAAAAAAAAAAAAACGAAACCTTTTCTCTAAGGTAGATTATACAGCTGATCCTAAACAACACTGGTTTGAACTGTGTGGGTCTGCTTATATACCAATTTTCTTCTGCCTTTGCTGCCCCTGAGACAGCCTGTTCTTCCTCCTCCTCCTCAGCCTACTCAATGTGAAGATGATGAGGATGGAGACCTTCATGAGGAGCCACTTCCACTTAATAAACAGTAAACATACTTTCTCTTCCTTATGATTTTCTTCACATTTTCTTTTACTTAGCTTACTTTATTGTAAGAATACAATATGTAACACATATAACATACAAAATATGTTAATCGACTGTTTACATTATCCATAGGGCTTGTGCTCTACAGTAGGTTATTAGTAGCTAAATTTTGGGGGAGTCAAAAGTTAAATGCAAATTTTCTACTTGAGGAAGGATCAGTGCCCCAATCTCTATGTTGAATATTCAAGAGTCAACTGTAATTCAAGTTATACATTTTAATTTTTTTCTTACACTAGTAAATACCAGACTGAGAGGATTGAAGGTTTGACACATATCACACATCTTTGCTTGATCTCCTTAGCTCTTATAAACATTATTAAATGTACAGTCCTTTGTGATTAAATTATTATTGTACATGTGGTATGAAATAGATTTCTGAGCTGGGCATGGTGGCTCATGCCTGTAATCCCAGCAACTCAGGAGGCTGAGGCCAGAGGATCACTTGGGGCCAGGAGTTTCAGAGCAGCTTGGGCAACATAGCAAGACTCCATTTCTAAATATTATTTAATTAATTCAATAAGAAAGAATTTTAAATGACTGCTAAAAAAATCACAAAAATAATAGCATATTTTAGCCTTTAAAAATTAGTAGAGACTGGGATTCCCGGAGCAAGATGGCCAAATAGGAGCAGCTCCAGCCTCCAGCTCCCAGCGCGAGTGACACAGAGGACAGGTGATTTCTGCATTTTCAACTGAGGTACCAGGTTCATCTCACTGGGGAGTGCCGGACAATCAGTGCTGGTCAGCTGGTACAGCCCGACCAGCAAGAGCTGAAGCAGGGTGAACCATCGCCTCACCTGGGAAGCTCAAGGGGGAAGGGAATCCCTTTTCCTAGCCAAGGGAAACTGAGACACACAACACCTGGAAAATCGGGTAACTCCCACCCTAATACTGTGCCTTACCAAGGGTCTTAGCAAATGGCACACCAGGAGATTATATCCCACACCTGGACAGGAGGGTCCCACGCCCATGGAGCCTGCCTCATTGCTAGCACAGCAGTCTGAGATCTAACTGCAAGGCAGCAGCGAGACTGGGGGAGGGGCACCCACCATTGCTGAGGCTTAAGTAGGTAAACAAAGCCTCCAGGAAGCTCAAACTGGGTGGAGCCCACCGCACCTCAAGGAGGCCTGCCTGTCTCTGTAGACTCCATCTCTGGGGACAGGGCATAGCTAAACAAAAAGCAGCAGAAACTTCGGCAGAGGTAAATGACCCTGTCTTACAGCTTTGAAGAGAGCAGTGGATCTTCCAGCACAGAAATTGAGATCTGAGAATGGACAGACTGCCTGCTCAAGTGGGTCCCTGACCCCTGAGTAGCCTAACTGGGAGATATCCCCCACTAGATGCAGACCAACACCTCACACCTCACACAGCAGGGTACACCCCTGAGATGAAGCTTCCAGAGCAAGAATCAGACAGCAACACTCGCTGTTCAGCAATATTCTATCTTCTGCAGCCTCCGCTGCTGATACCCAGGCAAACAGGGTCTGGAGTGGACCTCAAACAATCTCCAACAGACCTACAGCTGAGGGTCCTGACTGTTAGAAGGAAAACTAACAAACCGATAGGACACCCACACCAAAACCCCATCAGTTTGTCACCACCATCAAAGACCAAAGGCAGATAAAACCACAAAGATGGGAAAAAAGCAGGGCAGAAAAGCTGGAAATTCAAAAAATCAGAGTCATCTCTCCCTCCAAAGGAACACAGCTCATCACCAGCAATGGATCAAAGCTGGATGGAGAATGACTTTGACGAGTTGAGAAAAGAAGGCTTCCATCAATCAAACTGCTCAGAGCTAAAGGAGAAACTACATAACCAGTGCAAAGAAACTAAAAATCTTGAAAAAAGAATGGAAGAATGGATAACTAGAATAATCAATGCAGAGAAGGCCATAAACGAACCGACAGAGATAAAAACCATGACAC
>NW_012102066.1:1353588-1356513 GCF_000951045.1 Mandrillus leucophaeus | reverse complement strand
AGACTGGATTAAGAAAATGTGGCACATATACACCATGGAATACTATGCAGCCATAAAAAAGGATGAGTTCATGTCCTTTGCAGGGACACGGGTGCAGCTGGAAACCATCATTCTCAGCAAACTTTTGCAAGAACAGAAAACCGAACACCGCATGTTCTCACTCATAGGTGGGAACTGAACAATGAGATCACTCAGACATGGGAAGGGGAACATCACACACAAGGGTCCTATTATGGAGAGGGGGGAGGGTGGAGGACTGGCATTGGGAGTTATAACTGATGTAAATGACGAGTTGATGGGTGCTGATGAGTTGATGGGTGCGGCACACCAACATGGCACATGGATACATATGTAACAAACCTGCATGTTGTGCATATGTACTCTAGAACTTAAAGTATAATTTAAAAAAAAAATTAGTAGAGATTGGGTGCAGGGTCTCATGCTTACAATCCCAGCACTTTGGGAGGCAGATATGGGAGGATCACTTGAGGCTAGGAGTTTGAGACCAGCCTGGGCAACATAGTGAGAACCCTTCTCAACAAAAAATACAAAATCTAGCCAGGTTTGTTGGCACATGCCTGTAGTCCCAGCTACTTGGGAGGCTGAGATGGGAGATGTAGGAAGTAAAAAGTTCCTCTTCAAAGTTTCCCTTCTTGTTAAAGAATAAATCATAAGTATTAGAAATAATAGTTTCTTTTAAAGACTAACTTCCTTCAAGCCTCCTTGATTTATGCTAATAACTCTTTGTTAAGCCCTATCCTATGTAGCTGCTAGATATAAGGGAATGAGTATATTCTATGTCTTTGTACTTTGACCAAGATATTTGTTTCCTTTCATAAGCAACTTCCTCTTTTTCTTTGTTCTCCCTTGCTTTTACCTATTTAGGAAAGTTTTAAGTTATTACCCGGTCAGGTTAGTTTAGATTGTAAGGTCCAGCGCCAGTCAATGGAGACAGGACACATTAGCAGGGACAAGCTGTGTAAGGAATAAAAATTGCTTCCCTCCTTTGTTCGGGTGTGCTCTTGCCGTTGTTCCATCTGCGAGGAACACCCTTTCTGCAGAAAGTAAAATTGATTTGCTGAGGGAACTTTTTGTCTAAATGCTGATTTTTCCTTGTGGTACCGAGGAACAAGCATTCTATTTCTAAATAAACATTTTACTTCTAGGCCGGGCACGGTGGCTCATGCCTGTAATCCCAGCACTTTGGGAGGCTGAGGTGGGTCGATCACGAGGTCAGGAGATCGAGACCATCCTGGCTAACACGGTGAAACCCCATCTCTACTAAAATACAAAAAAGTAGCCGGGTGTGGTGGCGAACACCTGTAGTCCCAGTTGCTCGGGAGGCTGAGGCAGGAGAATGGCATGAACCTGGGAGGCAGAAGGCTGGCGACAGAGCGAGACTCCATCTCAAAAATAAATAAATAGATAAATAAATAAATAAATAAATAAACAAACATACATTTTACTTCTAACAGGAGGATTGCTTGAGCCTGGAAGATCAAAGCTGCAGTGAGCCATGATTGTTCCACTGCACTCCAGCCTGGGTGTCACAGTGAGACTTTATCGCAAAAAAATAAACAATAAATGAAAACACATAAAAATGAAAAATAGAAATGAATAGAGAAAATAATAGGCAACGCTCAGACATGAGTTTTGAAATTTTAAGTTATTAAGAACATAAAATTCAAAAAAAAGAACATAAAATTCAAGCTTAGAATACCCACTTAAACCTTTTATAAATTCCCTTTCTACAAATCTATTATAGTTATCTATAAACTGAATCCATTATAATTACCAGTGAAAAGAGTGAAGAATATCTTACTTAGGGATATATACTATATAAGGTATAGCTAGAAATTTTAAAATATGGTGGAGCCACCTTTTCAACATCATTGGGTAAAAAGTGAGTTCTGGAGATGCCTCTAAGACAAAATATGGCCAGATTATAATAAAGAAATAAGACAATAATAGAATTTAAAATGTTTAACTTTTAAAAAGTTACCAAAAAATGGAAAGCTTATAAGGTTAATATCTGAATTTAGCCACTAAAATATTGTCTGTTTTGTAATGTATTTTAAAATGTTATCAGTGGCTACAGGCAGGCATTAGCTACACAAACGTAGCAATTAATGTAACAGCAGTTGAGTGTTGAGGCCAAATTAGAGGGAATTATTTATTCTTGTTGCTAAGATTGGAAGTGTATAGGAGGCACCCAGAAGCTACCATAAAAGAGGTTATGGTTAAATACACACTACTTTTTATATTCATATTGAAACATACAATTTCACAAAATCCTTTCAAGAAAAGCAACCCTAAAGCAAGTGAAAGGTAGAAAACAATTGCAATCTCATGTCTGTTTTGAACAAACCTCAAATAACTATTGAGCTTTTTTTCTTAAACTTTTTGTTATAGAAATTTCCAAACACACACAAAATAGAATAGAATAATGAGCCCCCATGTATCTCTTACCCAGATTCAACGTTTATGAACATATGGCAACATTTATCAACATATGGGCAATCTATTTCATTTACAACCCCACTGCTCTCACCCCCTGCACACTAGATTATTTAAAATCGACTGTTGGTCAGGGCACGGTGGCTCATGCCTGTAATCCCAGCACTTTGGAAGGTCGAGGCGGGCGGATCACTTGAAGTCAAGAGTTGGAGACCAGTCTGGCCAACATGGTGAAACCCCGTCTCTACTAAAATACAAAAATTCAGCAGGCATGGTGGTGTGTGCCTGTAATCCCAGCTACTCAGGAGGCTGAGGCAGGAGAATTGCTTGAACCCAGGAGGCAGAGGTTGCAGTGAGCCGAGATTGTGCCACTACATTCCAACCTGGACTATAGAACAAACTCTGTTTCAAAAAATAAATAAATAAATAAATAAATAAATAAATAAATAAATAAATAAATAAATAATA
>NW_012102066.1:1331221-1352972 GCF_000951045.1 Mandrillus leucophaeus | reverse complement strand
AAAAAAAAAAAAAAAAAAAATCAACTGTCAGATATCACATCAGGTCATTCCATCAGAAAATACTGTGGTATGTATATCTAGGAGATAAAACTCTTTTTGTTTCTTCAAGGCACAGTCAGAATTCCAGTGTCACATCTACAAAAAACGAACCCCTTAATATCACATAACATACAGCTGGTAATATTGAAAGTCTTACTGGTCAGACACAGTGGGTCATGCATGTAATCCCAGCACTTTAGGAGTCCTAGGTGGGATGATCACTTGAGCCGTGGAGTTCAAGACCAGCCTGGGTGACCCTATCTCTACCAAAAAAAAAATGTAAAATAAAAATTAAAAAAAAAGTCTTAACTTCTAGTCACATAGCTTAGATAATATTTAGTAGTAACATAAAAAGTTTTCAGATTGATCTATATAGGAATCTAAATTTTTTAGATTATTTCCATGTAATACTTGAACCGTTTTGTTGTATTAAAATTACACTAAAATGAACATGTAAACCACTTTCCCATGTTTAACAGATAGGTTGGCTAATTTTATCCAAGTACTAGGAATGTAGCAAGTTGATTACAGGACAAGAAACAGCGAAACTGAAATCCAACTTCTCTGCTTTTGAAAATAATCTCTCTGAATTCAGAAAAGGAGTAATATCTCAACAGCCTACTTGCTAAAGTCATGACGACTTTTCAACCGGTTTGTACTGCTATTGTTGCACTTAATGTTAAAATATTAAAATTCTTCTGAAAAGGTTGGTAACCAGCTACTACACTGTACTCCCAATCCCAACCTACCAGATTCTCTTCCCCCACTCCCCAAACCCTGACTTCTCTGGCCCTGGGGAGAGCAGGCCTGGGCTCCCCGCTCCACATCCCTCTTCACATGGCATCTGCATGTGGTCTGTACAGCAAGGTAGTTGGACTTCTTAAGTGCAGGTCAGGATTCCCAAGAGCAAAATGTGGAAGATACCAGTCTTTCCAATACTTAAGCTTGGACCTAGCACAGCATCACTTCTGCCATATTTTATTGGTTAATAGAGTCACAAGGCCAGCCCAGATTCAAGGAACTATACTGGGGCCTGCGTACCAGGAGTGTTTCATGGGGTCAAGGGAGGTGGAAGTAATCAATGAAACCGGCAAGCACACCATACCAAGGCTCAGTATATTTTACCCATTGTATGACTATCTGGCAGCTGAGAAGAAAAGAAATACTCTAAATGGCTCAGCTGTATTGCAAATTATAGCATCTTTCCTAATGTAGAGCTGTACTAACTAGAGTAGAAAGGGCTCATGAACTACTTTGAGTATAGGAGTCTTTGCAGCAACTTGATCAAAAAGCACACACTTAGATATGGAAATATTTTGTTATACAAACTCTTTGTAGATATACTCATTATAATGAAATTTCCAAGTTGGGTACAGTGGCTCACGACTGTAATCCCAGCACTTTAGGAGGCCGAGGCAGCCAGATTGCTTGAGTTCAGGAGTTCAAGACCAGCCTGGGCAACATGGCAAGACCCCATCTCTAGCTGGGTGTGGTGGCTCACGCTTGTAATCCCAGCACTTTGGGAGGCTGAGGCAGGTGGATCATGAGGTCAGGAGATCAAAACCATCCTGTCTAACACAGTGAAACCCCGTCCCTACTAAAAATACAAAAAATTAGCCGGGCGTGGTGGCGTGTGCCTGTAGTCCCAGCTACTCAGGAGGCTGAGGCAGAGAATGACGTGAACACGGGAGGCAGACCTTGCAGTGAGCCGAGTTTGCACCACTGCACTCCAGCCTAGGCAACAGAGCAAGACTCTGTCTCAAAACAAAAACAAAAACAAAAAACAAAACAAGAAAACCCATCTCTACAAAAAAGAAAAAAAGGAGACCACTTCTCTACAAAAAATTTTTATCAAATTAGTTGGGTGTGGTAGCGTATGCCTGTAGTCCCAGCTTTGGAGGCTGAGGCAGTAAGATTGCTGGAGCCCAGGAATTCAAGGCTACAGTGAGCTATGATCACCATGCACTCCAACTAGGGTAACAGCATTAGACACTGTCAAAAGAAAGAAAGAAAAGAAAGAAAGAGAAAGAGAGAGAGAAAGAAAGAGGGAAAGAAAGAAAAAGAAAGAAAGAAAGAAAGAAAGAAAGAAAGAAAGAAAGAAAGAAAGAAAGAAAGAAAGAAAGAAAGAAAGAAAGAAAAAGAAAGATCTATTCTCTTAACCAGGCAGACAGCATAGTGTAGTAGTTAAGTACAGGACTCTGGAGTCTGCCTATCTGGGTTTGAGTCCTACCTGGGCTGCTTACTAGCCAGTGGTCTTGGTTTCTTAATCTCCTCATGCTTCAGTCTCCTCACCTGCAAAATGAGAATGGTGATAATAGGACCTACATTAGGGATGTGATACTGTGAAATATTTATTTGGTCTTCCTCCCATCTCCTGGCATAAAATCTTTGGAATCTCCCAAGTGATAAGTGTCTTTTTGTAACCCAATGAGTCGACTGATGGCTGGCAGCCCCCAGGTGGCTTCAGGATGGAGGTTGGGCACATAAAAGACCAAGACAAAATTAGAGAGTTGTGATTTTCAGCCTTATCCAACTTCTGGGAAGGGGAAGGGGCTGCAGGTTAAGTTGATCACTGATGGCCAATGATTTAATCAATCATGCCTACATAATGAAGCCTCCGTAAAAACCCCAAAGGACATAAAAACCCCAAAGGTCTGATTGGGGGAGCTTCTGGATAGCTGAACACATGGAGGTTCCTGGAGGGTGCCCCTTACCCCACGTAGGGCATGGAAGCTCTGTACTCCTTCCCATACCTTGCCTATGCATCCTTTCAACTACCCTTTATAATTTTTTTTTTTTTTTTTTTTTTTTTGAGACGGAGTCTTGCTCTATCGCCAAGCTGGAGTGCAGTGGCACAATCTTGGCTCACTGCAACCTCCAACTCCCTGGCTCAAGGTGAATTGAACCAGGCATGTGCCACCATGCCCAGTTAATTTTTGTATTTTTTTTTGTAGAGATGGGTTTCACCATATTGGCCAGAATGGTCTTGATCTCTTGACCTCATGATCCACCCACCTTGGCCTCCCAAAGTTCTGGGATTACAGGCATGAGCTATGGCGCCTGGCCTTTTTATTTTTATTTTTATTTTTTAGACAGAGCCTTGCTCTGTCACCCAGGCTGGAGTGCAGTGGTGCAATCTTGGCTCACTGCAACCTCTGCATCCCTGTTCAAGCAATTCTTCTGCCTCAGCCTCCCGAGTAACTGGGATCACAGGCACCTGCCAATAATATTCTTTATAATAAACTGATAAATGTAGATATTTGTTTCCCTGAGCTCTGTGAACAGTTCTAGCAAATAAATCCCCCAAGAAGGGGGCCATGGAACCCCGATTTATAGTTGGTAGGTCAGAAGCACAGGCAAAACAACCTGGGGCTTGCAATTGCATTGGAAGTGGGACTGAGTCCTAAGCCTATGGCATCTGACACTATCTCCAAGTAGATAGTGTAAGAATTGGATTGGATTAGAGGACACGCCTCCCTCCCCACTCCACCACCACCGCCCAGCTAGTGTCCATTGCAGAATTTTTTTTTAGACAGGGTCTTGCTCTGTCACCCAGGCTGGAGTGCAGTGGCATGATCAAGGCTTAGTGTAGCCTATCAACCTCTCAGACTCAAGAGGTAATCCCACCTCAGCATCCCTAGCTGGGACCACAGGCACACCCTCCTTGCCCCTCCACCTAATTTTTTTATTTCTTGCTGGTGGAGAGAAACTTCCACATATTTGTTCACAAAAGTCTTCTGTGTTGATTGTTACCATGTGAGAGCAGAGGAAAAACTGTTTTTTCTACTCAGTGGGTTATTGATAACTAAATTAGCTAATGTCTATAAAGTACAGGATAATGCCAAAGAGTAACTACTACTAGGTAAGCATTTATTAAATGAAACACCAATTTCAGGTTTTAAAAAAAACCTGAAATGTTGATTCTATTGAATAAAAAGTATAGGAGGTTGTTTTTTTGGATTAAGTTTCTGTGCTAGGCTCCAACAGACAAAACCAAAAATCCAAATACAGTCACCCATGCTAAAGTTCTGTCACCAAACTTAAATAGGTTGTTATCTGATCTTCAGAGTGAGACCGGTGGGCTGGGAGAAGTTCCCAAACACTGATGAAAACTCGACCCAGGCCAGTGTGCAGGCTCCTGATACCATGATAAGAAGGCATTCAAGGATGAGTCAGAAAATGGTGAAAGTATGGAGATTTATTGCAAAGTAAAAGATACACACTCAAGAAAGGGGAGCATGGCCATACTCATGTGAGAGTTGCACAAAGGGGCTTGGGGTTTCTTATATGGGTTTCTTTACCCAAGGGGTGGACTATTCATGAAGATTCCTGGAAAAAGGTGAAGATTTCTCAGAACTGTGGTGCTGCCCATTTTTACACCAAATACAGTGTTCTTGTCACAGTGTAGGTGGGTGTGTGATGTGTTTATTAATGAGTGAATAATGAGGTCCTAGGAGAAACCTAGGTCAAATCCTGCTCTGTGTTGGGTCTGGTTGGTTTTAGCCAGCTTGGCCCACACCCTGTTTTTCATGGTCTTATCAGTCCCAAGTTTATGGAGCTATTTCAACAGTTTCATTTTGGAAGCCATGTGAAACTGCTGCCTGGAATTTTCTATTCTCTTGCAACCACCGTATATTATTCCTGTCTTAAGGGAAACCAAGAGAGAGAGAGAGCCAAATTCCCAAACAGGTCAGTTAATCTTCAAGAGTCACGATAATGAAGTTCCCTCTGCTTTAATCCTTTCACACACAGAAAAAGTAGCCCCAAGAAACCTGATGTTAACTAATCAGTTATTTTTCTATTGTTCTGTCTCCTTCTCTCATCTTACAAGAAAAGTCGCTTTGAAACAATGGACATACTCTTTGCTTTTTTTTTTTTCTGAGACAGAGTCTCATTCTGTTGTCCAGGCTGGAGTGTAGTGGTGCCATCTCAGTTCACTGCAACCTCCACCTCATGGGCTCCACCATGATCCTTCCACCTCAGCCTCCTGAGTAGCTGGGATTACAGGCATGGGCCACCACACCCAGCTAATTTTTGTATTTTTTAGTAGAGATGGAGTTTCAGCATGTTGCCCAGGCTGGTCTTGAACTCGTGACCTCAAGTGATTCACCCTTCTGGGCCTCCTAACGTGCTGGGATTACAGGTGTGAGCCACTGTACGCAGCCTGCTTCTTTCTTCATTCCTTCTTGCTCTGTAAAGCCAATGCCTTCTGCTCAGCTGGTCATCTGTTTTGTGGAACAAAGTGTTACTTGTTTCTAGAATTGCAAATAAAGCCAATTGAGATTTTTTTTTTTTTTTGGTAGAGTCACATTGTGTTGCCCAGGCTATAGTGCAGCGGCGCAATCTCAGCTCACTGCAACTTCCAACTCCTGGGTTTAAGGGATTCTTCCACCTCAGTCTGCCAAGTAGCTAGAACTACAGGCGCATACCACCATGCCTGGCTAATTTTTGTATTTTTAGTAGAGATGGGATTTCACCATGTTAGCCAGGCTGGTATTGAACTCCTAACCTCAAGTGATTTACCCACCTCAGCCTCCCAAAGTGTTGGGATTACAGGCGTGAGCCACCGTGCCTGGCCCAACTGAGATATTTAGACTAAATTTGTTGTAACTTTGTCTTTTGACAAGTCTAAGAATATCAGTAATTTTTTGGCAACCAGTAGATAGCCCTTTCCCTTTTTTTAACGTCCCAAAAGGCAATTGAACCAAATCAAAATAATTTACCAGGATATAATCTAAACACTTCCTTCATTCAGGTTTTCCCCAGTTATTAACTATATTAACATAATTAGTAGTTATGCCAACTCATGATATGTTCTTTTTTTAAAAAAATTTTTTGTAGCCAGGCATGTGGCAGGTGCCTGTAATCCCAGCTACTTGGGAGGCTGAGGCAGGAGAATCGCTTGAACCTGGGAGGCGGAGGTTGTAGTGAGCGGAGATTGTGCCACTTCACTCCAGCCTGGGCAACAAAGCAAGACTTTGCTTCAAAAAAAAAAAAAAAAAATTGTTTTTGCAATTATTTAATCAGACTTTCTTAAGACTTTGCCCTTTATGCACTTTTACCTTCCTTAATAACTCTTCAAAAGAGGCCTTGAAAAAAATGCAATGACTAGCAAGTTAAGGGAATACTGGAAAGCAATGACTGTTCAAAGGTTGGTTTCACCCATAGCTATGAGTGTCATAGTCCCAGGAAGATGGGTTGAATTCAGGGCCACTCTAGGAATTTTGCTGCAGTTTCATAAGCATAGACTATTCCAGACTGCACACCCTTTTTACCTACAATGAGTCCCAAGGCAAATAGAACACTGTGAAGAGGGAGACCAGAATTAATCTAGTTCTCGTCAGAGTATTCTAGGATAAATTCCCAGGCCAAATTGTCACTGACAATTTTAGAAACTCTGGATTGGATAAATTCATTATGATAAAGATTAAAATATCACCTTGTGTTTATGTGTTGTGGGAGCTTTTTAAAGGGTTTTTAGTCTTATGAATAGTCTCAGCAATATTGAAAGACTAATATAGTAATAGTAATTATTGCTTCCATGTTAATCAGCATCCAAAGATAAGGGATCAAAGCAGGTTATTAATTATAAATAAGAATATCTGTGGCTCATCTGGCCTGGAAGTTTCTCTGAATATGAGTGAATTAGAGAGTAATGCATGTCCCCTTTGCCTTCCCTGCACTTAGTACATGTACCTACCAAGTATTGAGCACTGACTATTGAAATTGTAATTCTCTTCTTTTCTTCTCATTTTTATTTTTTGTGATGCTATAACAATAAAGGAGAAAATCTAAGGCATACATAATCTTACCACCTCAATGCAATTATCTCCATTTCTGCTTATTTCCTTCTAGACTTTGTCCAGATGCATACAGGCTTTTACATAATTATCATCACAGTGTATGTGCTTCTTAATTTTACTTTTTCTCCATTTATAGCAACTTTCGTTCAAATTGTTTCATAATCGTCTTAATTACTACAGCTTTATATTCCTGTGAGTTGGTACGTGATAATTTACTTAGCTATTTATCAGGAGACATGTAGGTTTTTTCCAGATTTTTTCCCTACAAAAGTTGAGCTGAACTTCTCTGTTCTTATATCTTCCTTGGATTATTTCTATGTAATACATTTATCAGGATAAGATTATAGGTTGTGGCCAGGCGCGGTGGCTCACACCTGTAATTCCAGCACTTTGGGAGGCCGAGGCAGGTGGATCACCTGAGGTCAGGAGTTTGAGACCAGCCTGGCCAACATGGCAAAACCTTGTCTCTACTAAAAATATAAAAATTATCTGGGTGTGGTGGTGAATGCCTGTAGTCTCAGCTACTTGGGAGGCTGAGGCAGGAGAATTGCTTGAACCTGGGAGGTGGAGATTTCTGTGAGGTGAGGTGGTGCCACTGCACTCCAGCCTGGGCAACAGAGTGAGATCCTGTCTCAAAAAAAAATAAAATAAAATAAAATAAATTATAGCTTGTGGCAGATTGTATGTTCCAAAAGCAGCCACAATGATGTCCTCCTGATCCCAGTGCTCTTCTGCAATGTGATCTTGTCACTCCCCTTTGAACCTGGGTCCTGTAACTGCTTTGACCAATAGAATATGGCAACAGTGACATCGCACCCTTTCAGGGGCAGTCCTTGTTTGGCCTGGTAACATCTACTTCCCACTTCAGCAAAGTGCAACTATTCTGAAATCCCGCCCCCGCCCCAATGCTGTGAGAAGTCCAAGCTACATGAAGGGGTCCTAGGGGCTCCAGTGCTAGGTATAGAACAAGAAAAGCTCCAGAGCATTTGAGAGACTGTGAGGAAAGACACCACCTGGGAAGTGTATGTTCCAGATCTCATTACCCGACAGAAAGCCAGGCAGACAAATTGTTTAGCAGAGCCCTTCCAAATTTCATACTCACACAACTGCATGCAAAAGAAATGGTTATATAGGTTGAACATCCTTAATCTGAAAATTCAAAATCCTAAATGTTCCAGAATCCAAAACTTTTTGAGCGTTAACATGATGCCACAAGAGAAAAATTCCACACATGACCTCATGTGATGAGTTGAAGTCAAAACAAAAGCTGACGGCACACAGTTTACTTAGCATTCCCAAAGGAAAACAGACCCTCCCAGTCCCCTTCAGCTGTGATATATCTTTTCTGCATCTGTTCAGATTCCCTCGTACAAGCACATTCACAAAGCGTAATAAAATAAAAACTTTGATTCATGCACAAAATTATTTAAGATATTGTATGGACAGGCACAGTGGCTCACACCTGTAATCTCAGCACTTTGGGAGGCTGAAGAGGGCAGTTAGCTTGAGCCCAGGAGTTTGAGACCAGCCTGGGCAACATAGCAAAACCCTGTCTCTACCAAAATAATAATAATAATAATAATAATAATACAAAAATTTGGCTGGGCACAGTGGTTCATGCCTGTAATCCCAGCACTTTGGGAGGCTGAGGCGGGTGAATCATCTGAGGCCAGGAGTTCGAGACCAGCCTGGCCAACATGGTGAAATCCCGTCTCTACTGGAAAAACAAAAATGAGCTGGGCATAGTGCTGTGCACCTTAATCCCAGCAATGTGAGAGGCTGAGGCACGAGAATGGCTTGAATCTGGGAGGTGGAGGTTTCAGTGAGCCAAGATGGTGCCACTGCACTCCAGCCTGGGCAACAGAGTGACACCCTGTCTCAATTAAAGAAAAAAAAAAAACAAAAATTAGCTGGGCGGCATGGCACACGTCTTTAGTCCTGGCTACTTGGGAGGCTGAGGTGGGAGGATCACTCAAACCTGGGAAGTCAAGGTTGCAGTGAGCTGAGATCATGCCCCTGCACTCCAACTGGAGTGACAGAGCAAGAACCTGTCTCAAAATAAATAAATAAATGATAAAAATAAAATATTATGTAAAACCACATTTGGTCTATGTGCATAAGGTGTATAAAATGAATTTCATGTTTAGACCTGGGCTCCATTCCCAACAGATCTCCTTATGTATATGCAAATGTTCCAAAATCTGAAACAGTTCTGGTCCCAAACATTTTGCATTAGGGATACTCAACTTGTATTAAGCCATCAAGTTTGTCAGTAGTTACTAATATAAAGGTATTTGAAACACAGGTCAAAAGATAAATTTTCTTTTCCCACATACTGGCAAGAGTTTCTAATAGGATTGATTCTGTTTATACAATTTGCAGTGTCCTTAAAGAGTCTGTGCTTTTCAGGGTGCAAGCCTCAGAAGGCTGTTCTCTGCCCTGATTCTCAGTTTCTTCATTTAAGGTGTCATATTGTCCAACTTTTTAGAGGGCATTTTTGCCTCTTTTCTGAGTAGATAACTCCTTACTTTGGAAGTCCTCCACTAATTTTCTTACCTTCACCAGCTCTAGTTTTTCTTCCCTCTTGTTCTCCCTACTTCTCTGTCATCTTCTGCTCTGCTCATCTTCAAACAAAAGTAAATGCTACTCGGCTGGGCACGGTGGCTCATGCCTGTAATCCCAGCACTTTGGGAGGCCAAGGCAGGCAGATCACTTGAGGTCAGGAGTTTGAGACCAGCCTGTCCAACATGGTGAAACGCCCCCTCTACTACAAATACAAAAAAATTAGCCAGGTGTGGTGACAGGCGCCTGTAATCCCAGCTGTTCAGGAGGCTGAGGCAGGAGAATCGCTTGAACCTGGGAGGCGGAGGTTGCAGTGAGCTGAGGTTGCATTCTGCCTGGGTGACAAAGCGAGACTCTGTCTCAAAATCAATAAATAAATAAAATAATAGCTACCAGTGGAACATGGTTATTCATGCCTGTAACCCAGCTTTTTGGGAGGCAGAGGCAGAGGGATCACTTGGGCCCAAGAGTTCGAGTGAGGTATGATTGCGCCACTGCACTCCAGCTTGAGCAACAGAATAAGACCCCATGTCAAATAAATAAATAAAAGCTGCCACAGAGATGATAAAATAATCATAATCACAGTAAAACCTTCCATTTATCTACCTTATTTTTTTTTTTTCTTTGAGACAGAGTTTCGCTTCTGTTGCCCAGGCTGGAGTTCAATGGCAAGATCTCGGCTCACTGCAATCTCTGCCTCCCAGGTTCAAGTGATTTTCTTGCCTCAGTCTCCCAAACAGCTGGGATTACAGGCACCTGCCACCACGCTCCGCTAATTTTTGTAGTTTTAGTAGAGACGGGGTTTCACCATGTTGGCCAGGCTGGTTTCAAACTCCTGACCTCAGGTGATCCACCCGCCTAAGCCTCCCAAAGTGCTGGGATTACAGGCATGAGCTACCGAGCCTGGCCTATCGACCTTAAATTTAAACATACGAAGCTTTTCTTAACTCACTTGAAGAAAGGAACCAGGAAGGGCTGAAGTATGTGTGTATGACTTTGTGGTACATTAAAGATAAATGCTTGATTCACTAATTCATTCAAAGAAACTTTTTGAGGCCGGGCATGGTGGCTCAAACCTGTAATCCCAGCACTTTGGGAGGCAGGAGGATTGCTTGAGGCCAGAAGTTGGAAACAAGCCTAAGCAACAGAGTCAGATCCCATCTCTACAAAAACACAGACAACAACAAAAAAAACAAAAACCTTTTGAATACCTATTATGGGTCACACATACTGATTCTCTCAGGTAGGACTCAGTATGCAGTGTAGAAAACTAACTCAAATTGGATTAAGGCAAATGGGAATTTATTGGCTCTTGGAATTGAGGACCAGTTTCAGGAGAGGCCTGACTCAGGGCTCAACAACATGAAGGGGAAATGGATTTTTCTGTTTCGTGGCTGACTGCTCTTCTCTGTGTGCTGGTTCCTTTCTCAGGCTCTAAGTAGTTGGTCGAAATAGCATCTCTCGACTCACAGCCTCTGAGGTTCAAGTTCAATGAGAGGGAGCGAGAGAGAAATTGTTCTAGGGAACTGCAGCAAGACCTAGGATCCAATGAGTGGACCATCTTAGATGGTCCCATTTCTGAAGGGCCCATTTCTGAACCAGTCCCAGTGGCCAGGGGTATAAGCATGTTCTGATTGGCTTAGGCTTGGACACATGTTCCACCTCTAGAGCTGAGTTGGCTTTATCTGGAGTACAGGGACTGAAAGTGGGGAACGGAAGTCTCCCCAGAGCAAAATAGGAGTGCTCTGAGATGTGGTTGCAAATCAACACACCCCAGCTCTATCTGTTTGACTACTATTTATGAGTTTTCAGCAGACATAAATGTGTTAATAGTAGTAGATCAGCTGGGTGCAGTGGCTCACGCCTGTAATCCCAGCACTTTGGGAGGCCGAGGCGGGTGGATCACCTGAGGTCAGGAGTTCAACACCAGCCTGACCAATATGGTGAAACTCTGTCTCTACTAAAAATACAAAAATTAGCCGGTCGTGGTGGCGTGCACTTGTAATCCCAGCTACTCGGGAGGCTGAGGCAAGAGAACTGCTTGAAACTGGGAGGCAGAGGTTGTAGTGAGCCCAGATCACGCCATTGCACTCCCACCCGGGTGACAGAGCAACCCTCTGTCTCAAAAAAAAAAAAAAAAAGGTAGATCACAACCTTCTTTGACTAATACTGTATCCACATCCACTCCCCTATTTAACCAGTGTGTCCCCTCTAAGAATCTTTATCCTCATGGTTCACATGGTATATTAGTCTATTCTCATGCTGCTAATAAAGACATACCCGAGACTTGGTAATTTATAAAAGAAAGAAGTTCAATTGACTCACAGTTCTACATGGCTAGGGAGGCCTCACAATCACGGCAGAAGGTGAATGAGGAGCAAAGTCAGGTCTTACATGGCAGCAGGCAAGAGACCTTGTGCAGGGGAACTCCCCATTATAAAACCATCAGATCTTGTGAGACTTACTCACTACTACGAGAACAGTATGGGGGAAACCATCCCCATGATTCAATTATCTTCACCTGGTCCTGCCCTTGACACGTGGCGATTATTACAACTTCAGGTGAGATGTAGGTGGGGACACACCGTATCACATGGCCAAACCATATCACATGGCTTTGGAACCCTTCAGGGTACTGGGTGCATGGATATTTGTAATGTTTTATTGCTTCTCTTTTGAGGTGCCACAAAATACCCTTCTCTACTTGGAGATGCAGGCTCCAGGAAAAGGAAGGAGACCAACAGATGAGAAATGACTTCTTTTCTTCCACTTCTAGGAAAATACATAATTAGAACCTTCCAAGATGTAAGGAAAAAGGGCCAGATTTAGATTTCCAAATGTGGAGTGACAAGTATTTTACAAAATGAGGGAGTTGGATTAGATAGCTCACTAAAGTCCCTCCTAGTAATCGAAGGATTCTATGATTCACATCCTTTCTTTTAGAACAGCAGTGTTTGTGTTGGTTTCAATAAGGTGAGAGGGCATGGGCTCCTTAAGTGGCAGGAAGGAGGGGAAGAGATGAAGCAGGGCAGGGAGGGGCAAGTGGGGACTGTGAGACAAATATCACCCATTTCCCAGTTTTAGTCGTCAGGCAACTGCTCTTCACTCCCCACTTGGATTTTGAGCATTTTCACAAATCTTCAGAATTAGTTCAAATCATCAACTTGTACTTGGTAGCTTTATTCCCTTGGCTCTTGAAAGGGAAAGGAAATCAAAGCTTGTCTGCCCAGAATCTGGCAGGAGCATTTAATAAAGATGTTCAGCCGGGCACAGTGGCTCATGCCTGTAATCTCAGCACTTTGGGAGGCCGAGGCCGGTGGATCACTTGAGGTCAGGAGTTTGAGACCAGCCTGGCCAACATGGTGAAACCCCATCTCTACTAAAACTACAAAAATTAGCCAGGCGTGGTGGCAGGCACCTGTAATCCCAGCTACTCAGGAGGCTGAGGCAGGAGAATTGCTTGAACCTGGGAGGCAGACATTGCAGTGAGCCTAGATCATGCCACTGCACTTCAACCTGGGTGACAAGAAGGAGACTCTGTCTCAAAAAAAAAAAAAAAAAAAAAAGATGTTCATCCCAGGGTGGGGGCAGGCTTAAGGACTCTGCGGTGGTCTCTCAGGATCTACTCCAGATCCAAGCTGCCTTCTAGGAAATACTGCAAGTGCTAGGAATGCCAAGATTTATCAGCTCTGTTGCAGAATGAATTAGCGGCTCTCAAGTGAAGTCACTGCAGAACAAGAGGCTACAAAAGGAGAGAAAAGAATGAGGGGGAGATGTTATAGGCGCAAACTGGCATGGAAAGCCCTGCAACGCAAGTAAGCAAGATGTCTGAATTCTCTCAAGAGAGGCAGAGAAAGCAACACAGGAAAACACTTAGACGTCCATGGAGGCAGAGAGAACCCTGAAGCGGAAGTCTGTCGGTGAGCAGCATTTCAAAGCTGAGCCAAAGACAGGGAATTGGCCAAAGCACTAGGAAAGAGAGCTGCTGGCCGTCAGTAGCTGCTCAACCAATATGGGTTGAAACGAAGTCTAGTTTCAGCATTTGTGCTGCTGTTGCCTCATTTTATGTTTTTTTGTTTTTGTTTTGAGACGGAGTTTTGCTCTTGTCGCCCAGGCTGGAGTGCAATGGTGCAATCTCAGCTCACTGCACCCTCTGCACCACCCCGCCGCCAGGTTCAAGCAATTCTCCTGCCTCAGTCTTCCTAGCAGTTGGGATTATAGACACGCACCACCATGCCCGGCTAATTTTGTATTTTCAGGAGAGACGGGGTTTCACCATGTTGGCCAGGCGGGTCTCGATCTCCTGACCTCAGGTGATCCAGCTGCCTCAGCCTCCCAAAGTGCTGGGGTTACAGGCGTGAGCCACCGCACCTGTCCCATTTTACATTTCATTTCTTATTGATCACTTGCAGGTCAGAGAGCCACACAAGCTACAGTCCCAAGCATCTGTATTCTAAACGATGCAGCTTGGCAAGGGCGTCACAAATATGCCCCTCTACCCAGTTTCCTCTTCCACATAGTCCTGCCTCTCTAAGTAAGGACCCAGAAGTGCCTCAGGTCGTGTTAAAGCCTACATTTCACTCTTTTCTCTGAAATACAACAATTTGAGAAACAGTAAATGCATGATTTCTAACCTGACAGAGGTGAATTTTACCTGAGCCTTGTGGGCCTGGTGAACAGTGAAGGTTAAGAAATCCCCCACCCGGGCTGGGCGCAGTGGCTCACACCTGTAATCCCAGCACTTTGGGAGGCCGAGGTGAGAGGATCACCTGAGATCAGGCGTTCGAGACCAGCCATGATTAACATGGTGAAACCCCGTCTTTACCAAAAATACAAAAAATTTAGCCAGGCGTGGTGGTGGGCACCTCTATTCCCATCTACTCGGGAGACTGAGGCGGAGGAATCTCTGGAACCCGGCAGGCGGAGGTTGCAGTGAGCCGAGATCACGCCGCGGCACTCCAGCCTGGCCACAGAGCAAGACTCAGTCTCAAAAAGAAAGGATGGGAGGGAAGGAGGGAAGGAAGGAAGGAAGGGAGGAAGGCAAGGAGGAAGGCAGGGAGGGTGGGAGGGAGGGAGGGAAGGAAAATACCCCACCCTTCATGCTTACTGCAAAGACCACCCCCCAACCCTTCCAGATGTCACTTCAGTAAGACTCACAGATGCTCTTCTCCTTTATCTATGTTAAGAACAGGCACAGACCCTCAAAATTTCCTTTCTTTGCCTCACAGATGATTAGCTGAACTGCTTGACCTCACTGAAGAACTAGAGCTTCAGTGTTACCCAAACTTTGGTTAAGCTTCTCTCCTTCCTTAGGTCCTCAGAACTTTGCTTAGCGTTGGCCTGATCCCCTTCAGAGAACAGAGAGGCCTCAGGGCCCAACATTCCAATTTGCTCGATTTGTTACTCTTTCATCTGCTTCCCACATCTGGTTCATCCTAGCCTTGTTTCCTCCTACCATAGAGAAACCCTTTGCAACCTTTGAGATGTTTACAGACCTTCCAGTCCCAGCATTCCCCTCCCTCTACTACAAGAGTACCCCCACAACGCCCTGGTAATAACCTGTGAATAAAGGTCTCTCTTTTACCACATCCAGAATTCTTTTTATTTGACAAACCAGAAATAGAAGACAACCCATCAGCTCGTCTTCTGAGCTCCTAGCGCCAGGAATTTCATAGAAACTGCATATTGTTTGATTCCTCAGCCCCCTGAGTGGGTTTCCAGAGTGCACCGGGGCTTGCCAAGAGAATGTGACCTCTGACAAACAGTAATATGGGTAGAGAGCCTAAGTTAAATGCCTATCATGTGCTAGGTACTATTTTATGTGTTTTATGTTTGTTATCACATTTAATTTTCCCAATTTCCATAAGAGGAAAGTATTATTTTCAGCCCTGTCTTACAAGACAGGAAACAGAGGCTCTCAGTTAAATTACTCAAGGTCACACAGTCAGTGAGTGACAGAGCTGGGATGCAAATGCAGGTCAGTCTGAGGCCATGGTTAGGCTTGTAATCACCATGCCATGGGCTTTCCTAAGAGGCGGCTTCTTGGAAATGTTCCTTTTGGTGTCTGATGTATCTGGATAGAAGCATGTGAAAAAGAAACTGTCAGTTGGGAGTTAGCCACGCACCAACAGCCAGAGCATGGTGTCCACTTGCCGAACACTGAAGGAAATCAAAATATTTCTCCCCAACATATTGAGGATTGTTAGTTGAAGACACTGAACCGCAGGGGACCGCTCTGCCTCAGCCTCTGTGTGCCTGATGGCAGGGCGTAAATCCTTCCTTACTGGAGACAGCACTTGCTTTTTGGCCAAGAGAAGGCACCAGCAGGCACCAGCGGAAACTGGGAACAGATTTTACTCTCTTCCCACATGTATTAGTCAGGATTCTCTTAGAGGGACAGAACTAATAGCAAAGATATAGATAGATAGATAGATAGATAGATAGATAGATAGATAGATAGATAGATAGATACATACATACATACATAGATACATAGATAGATACATAGATACATAGATACAGAGACAGATAGAGATAAAGGGAAGTTTATTACGTATTAAGTTACACAATCACAAAGTCCCACAATAGGCTGTCTGCAAGCTGAGGAGCAAGGAGAGCCAGTTCAAGTCCCCAAAATGAAGAACTTGGAGTCCAATGTTCAAGGGTAGGAGGCATCCAGCACGGAAGAAAGATGTAAGCTGGGATGCTAGGCCTGTCTCACTTCTTCATGTTTTTCTGTTTTATATTCACTGGTAGCTGATTAGATTGTGCCCACCAGATTAAGGGTGGATCTGCCTTCCCCAGCCCAGACTCGAATGTTAATCTCTATGCGGATACACCCAGGATCAATAGTTTGTATCATTCAATCCAAGCAAGTTGACACTCAGTATTAACCATCATACCACATTTTCCCCACCTTTGAAAAGACTGGAACTGCCCTCTCTTTTGTCTTGTCACTAAGTCGGATTTATGGCTCTTTGTCAAACTATGATTTAAGCAAAGCCCCTAAGCCACTGCCTTGAGAGAGAAATACTTTTGAACTGAGGCCTCTCCAGTGTGATGGGTACTGCATGCATTAATAAATTTCTGCTTGTTTTTCTTTCGTTAATCTAACTTTTGTTTTCAGGAGAGTATCTCAACTGAAAACCTAAAAAAGAAAAGGAAAAAATATTATGTTTTTCTCCCCCGCAATGTCCACCTGCCGAACACAGACCATTTCACAGAAAAGGAATGTCTAATGCAATGGAGTGAAACAAAGAAGAGACCGGTGTGGAATCATGCGCATGCCCTCAGCACACAGAGACAAGTGCACGCACCGTGTGAACTACAGAAACGACAAACACCTCCCTTTCCTAGCTACTGTAAGCAGCTGAGGCTTCTTTATCAATGAGGTTTTGAGTGGGGCTTGGTTCCCTCCACTTCCTAAATAAAAATCATTAAGATACTCAATCATCAAATTGCCTCCACTATCTGCACCCAGTCCAGAGCAGGCCTCACTCTGTTGAACCCTTCCCCAAGTCATCTAACATAGACTCAAATCCTACTATGAGCCCCTCCTAAAGGCCTCTTATCTAGACCACAGTTCCCCAGGGTGTGTAAACCCAAATCATAAAGCTGACTCTGGCGCAGGTGAACCAAGGGACTGGTGAGCTTCAACACAAGCTTGGCACCATCTGCATGCCTGAACTCAATGCTTTTCCATGCGTCTCCCCGTGGATCTGTCCTGTAATGGAGGGTGCTCTGACTTCAGCTGGTTCAGGGAAGGCCACTCCTGGGATTGCTTCCTCTTTTCTACCCAGCATTTCTTCTTCTTTTTCTTCTTCTTCTTTTTTTTTTTTTTTTTTTTTTTTGCGACAGAGCCTCATTCTTGCCCAGGTTGCAGTGCAATGGTGCAATCTCGGCTCACTGCAATCTCTGCCTCTCAGGTTCGATATTCTCCTGCTTCAGCCTCCCAAGTAGCTGGGACTACAGGCATGTGCCACCATGCCCGGCTAATTTTTTGTATTTAGTAGACATGGGGTTTCACCATGTTGGTCAGGCTGGTCTTGAACTCCTGACCTCAGGTGATCCACCCACCTCGGCCTCCCAAACTGCTGGGATTATAGGCGTGAGCCACCGCACCCAGCCTTCTTCTTTCTTCTTTACGCTCCCAACTCCCCCGCTGCAACTCCCATTCTACGGAGAAGGCGTTATCTCCTTTGGGCTAATGTTTTACCATACTGAAAAGACCTAAGTTAGTTCTCTTCACCTCAGTTTCCCAGCTGGGTCAGAAGAGACCTTGTTCCTACCTTTAGGTTCTGAATAGGAGAAAGAACTACAGAAGCATCTCCACCAAAGCTCTTCTTCCCAAAGTTTACTTCTGTATTGTTTAGGCCCTGGAGGTGAAGGATAGAATTGTCTAGACAGTTAAATTATTATTCTTCAGGAGGCTGAGGTGAGAGGATAGCTATAGTCCAGGAAGTCGAGGCTGCCATGAGCTATGATCGCACCACTACACTCCAGCCTGGGAGACAGAGCAAGACTTTCTCTAAAAAAGAGGTTAAAAAAAAAAAAAAAAAAAAGAACAAGATTATGTCCTTTGCAGGGACATGGATGGAGTTGGAAGCTGTTATCCTTAGCAAACTAACACAGGAACAGAAAACCAAACACCCTATATTCTCACTTGTAAGTGAGAGCTGTACAATGAGAACACATGGACACATGGGGGGAACAACAAACTGAGGCCTGTCAGGGGGTGGGAGGAGAGAGAGCATCAGGGAGAATAGCTCATGGATGCTGGGCTTCACACCTAGGTGATGGGATGATCTGTTCAGGAAAGCACCATGGCACACATTTACCTACGTAACCTACGTACCTGCACATCCTGCACATGTACCCCAGAACTTTAAAGTAGAGAAAAAAAGAGGCTGGGTGCGGTGGCTCAGACCTATAATCCTAGCACTTTGGGAGGCTGAGGCGGGTGGATCACTTGAGGTCAGGAGTTTGAGACCAGCCTAGCCAACATGGTAAAACCCCATCTCCACTAAAAATACAAAAATTAGCCAGGCGTGGTGGCAGGTGCCTGTAATCCCAGATACTCGGGAGGCTGAGGTAGGAGAATTGCTTGAACCTGGGAGGCGGAGGTTGCAGTGAGCCAAGATCGTGCCACTGTACTCCAGCCTGGGCAACAGAGCGAGATTCCGTCTCAAAACAAAATCAGAAACAAATACCATCACAGTGGTGGTTAGTGCTTCAACAGAGAAATTCTGAAGGGACACAATTCAGTCCATAGCAAGTAGTACAATGGTTTTAAAAAATTTTTATTTTTAATTCATATGTAATAATTGTACATATTTATAGGGTACAATGTGATGTCGTGATACATGTATACATTGTGTAATGACAAAATCAGAGTAACTAGTACATTCACCACCTCAAAGATTAATTTTTTGTGTGGTGGGAACATACAAAATCCTCTCCTCTAGCTATTTTGCGATATACAATACCTTATTGTTGGCTACGGCCACCCTACTATGCAATGGGATGTGCGAATTTCTTCTTCCTTGTTAATCGTAACTTTAAAAGTTTATTTTTGGCTGGGCACAGTGGCTCATGCCCGTAATCCCAGCACTTTGGGAGGCCAAGGTAGGTGGATCATCTGAGGTCAGGAGTTCGAAAACAGCCTGGTCAACATGGCGAAACCCTGTCTCTACTAAAAATACAAAAAAATTAGCCAGGCATGGCAGCAGGCGCCTGTAATCCCAGCTACTAGGGAGACTGAGGCATGAGAATCGCTTGAACCTGGGCGGCAGAGGTTGGCAGTGAGCCGAGATCACGCCACGGCACTCCAGCCTTGGTGACAGAGCGAGACTCTGTCTCAATAAAAAGAAAAAAAAAAGTTTCTTTTTGTTGTAACATTCTTTTGTTATTTCTAGAGGCATGTGCTATGTAACAATTCAAGACTGCGGACCAGATGAAATAATGATAGCAGCACACATCTAGAACTTCTTTGGTCACATGAATGCATAATAAATGTATGAAGTAGAAACTCAAATCTACTTAGTATGACTACAGCAGACTAACAACAATAACCAGGACGGGTGGCTCACACCTGTAATCCCAGCACTTCAGCACTTTAGGAGACCAAGACCAGCAGATTGCTTGAGCTCAGGAGTTCCAGACCAGCCTGGGCAACATGGCAAAACCACATCTCTACAAAAATTACAAAAATTAGCTAAGCATGTTGATGTGCGCCTATAATGCCAGCTACTTGGGAGGCTGAGGTGGGAGGGAGGTGGGGACCACAGTGAGCAGAGATAGTGCCGCTGCACTCCAGCCCGGTGACAGAGTGAGATCATGTCTCAAAAAAAAAAAAAAAAAAAGGAAAAAAAATGCAGTGACCACCAAAAACTTCTCTCTACAGCAACATGGCAACGAAAATAGATGCCATTACTATGTACTTTAACTTCTATTATGATTATTTGACATGAGATTCCTTTCCTTTCCTTTCCTTTTTTTTTTCTTTTTCCTTTTCCTTTCCCTTTCTTTTTTTGGAGACAGGGTCTCACTCTGTTGCCCAGGCTGGAGTGCAATGGCGCCCTCTTAGCTCACTGCAACCTCTGCCTCCCCAGCTCCAATGATCCTCTTGCCTCAGCCTCCTGAGTAGCTGGGACTACAGGTGCCCACTACCATGTTCAGTGATTTTTTTTTTTTTCTGTAGTTTTTGTAGACAGGGTTTCATCAAATTTTCCATGCTAGAGATTTCTTTTTTTTTTTTCTTTCTTTCTTTGAAAAAAATGAAAAATAAAAGTCTTGCTGTCGCCTAGGCTAGAGTTCAATGGTGCGATCTTGGCTCACTTCAACCTCTGCCTCTCAGGTTCAAGTGATTCTCCTGCCTCAGCCTCCCGAGTAGCTGGGATTACAGGCTTCCTGCCACCATGCCTGGCTGATTTTTGTATTTTTAGTAGAGGTGGGGTTTCACCATGTTGGCCAGGCTGGTCTTGAACTCCTGATCTAAGGTGATCTGCCTGCCTTGGCCTCCCGAAGTGCTGGAATGACAGGCATGAGCCACCGTTCCCGGACTCATGCTGGAGATTTCTAAGACAATGCAGTTAGGGCCCATTAATGCAGGATTCTATGGCACTGCTCTAGTTATTTTGCTAGAGCAATAATCTCCTATAATAAAATTAAGGTGATTTTTATGAGATGTGAGTTTCTAGATATTGAGGGCTATTTTAGAAAACATACCTGTATTATTCAATAAAATGACAGGTATTTTTAGTATATGATGTGATGTTGTCCAACAGCACTGTAATGGCCACTTATGTCTATACATCACTTTTTAAAATTTATTTATTTTTATTTAAGATTTTCTTTTTCTTTCCTGTTTTTTTGTGAGAGAGTCTTACTCTGTCACCCAGACTGGAGTGCAGTGACACGATCTCGGCTCACTGCAACCTCTGCCTCCCGGGTGCAAGTGATTCTTCTGCCTCAGCCTCCTGAATAGCTGGGATTAAGGCACCTGTCACCACACTTGGCTAATTTTTGTATTTTTAGTAAAGACAGGGTTTTGCCATGTTGGCCAGGCTGGTCTCGAACTCCCGACCTCAGGTGATCCACCTGCCTCAGCCTCCTAAAATGTTGGGATTACAGGCGTGAGCCACCACGCCGGGCCCAAAAACTTTTTTAGAGGTGAGGTCTTGCTATGTTGCCCAGGCTGTCCTTGAACTCCTGAGCTTAAGCAATATTTCCCATCTCATCTTCCCAAGAAGCTGGGACTACAAGCACATAACACCACACCTGCCATTACTTTCTAAATCACACAAATAATTCATTTATATATTAAAGGTAACTAAATTGTGCAAATTGTGGTACTCATAAAAAGCAAAGCCAGACTTTGAATTCTGTGTTTAATGTCCCAAACTCTCAACTGCTACACTGTACTGCTTCCCCATGACAATTTCACTGTCACCCCCGCTGCTTTTGGGTTTGCTTACCACAGGAGTTGGCTGGAATACATGCATATGCCATGTAGGTATTCAGTGGTGGCCCACGTGGCTGAAACAATGGTCACTGGGCAACTTTGTGCAGCTGAACATGGGCTGTTGCAAAGCTTCACTGTGGTAATAACCACAACAGGAAAAAATGCTGCTAGACTTGAAGTTACAATTGCATCTAGTCTATGCCTTTACGTGTTGTCAAAAACTGGGGTGGGTTGGCCAGGCACGGTGGCTCACACCTGTAATCCCAGCACTTTGGGAGGCTGAGGCAGGCGGGTCACTTGAGGTCAGGAGTTCAAGAACAGCCTGGCCAACATGGTGAAACCCCGTCTCTACTAAAACTACAAAAAAAATCATCCGGGTGTGGAG
>NW_012102066.1:1323855-1328901 GCF_000951045.1 Mandrillus leucophaeus | reverse complement strand
GGCTGGCCTCAAACTCCTGGGCTCAAGCAATCCTCTCACCTTGGCCTCCCAAAGTGCTGGGATTGCAGGCATGAGCCATCGTACACAGCCAAGAAAGTTATTTTGACTTTCTTGGTTGACTAAATGATGACTAATGATTGTGGCAGATTCTACGTGATAATTCTATGTATTGGCCAAACTATTTCATTTTTTCCTGCAGAAGGAAACTACATTCCCCTATACTCCCTTGCAAAAAGGACCTCTCATAGTCTCTCAGGCTGGCCCTCTCTTCATCTGCATGACTGGAAATAAAGGTTTCAAGATGGCAGACGCACAGGATGGGAGAAGCCTTGATCCCTGAATTTGCTACTTAGAGAAGAGTTGCTCTGGTGAACCCTCTGACCAGGAACATCAGCATAAATGAGAACCAAACCTTCATAGCATTAAGCCACTGAGCATTCAGGGTTGGGTTCCTACCCCAGCCTAGTCTATCCTATCCCTGTACCATGCTGTGTCTTCTTTACTCTTCACCGGCATGGAGAACCACATCCACCTGCGGAGGAACGCCATGTGAGATATACAGAGAGGCATGTGAGTGACTGCCCAATGAGGCAGCCATTCATACTGTGGTGCGTATGAGGCACTACCAGAAGGGTGTCTCCACACTTGGAAATGGACTCGCTGAGACATCAGCGAAGAAAGCCCGTGTTCGGTAGATTCCACTGCCATCTGTTAAAATAACCTCAATGACCCAAGAGCTCTTTTCATGAAACCATATGCCTCCGTCACACCCCTGTGCCGTATCTGCTCATTATGACTGAATAAATGGCAATGTATTGTCCATTGTACAACAATCTGCGGGAGTGTGGCAGCGTAAGACTCCATCACCGTGCACGGTACCGAAGAAGAGAGAAAAAAGAAAACAAAAGTGAAAAGCTAAAAACAAAATCCAGATTGTCAGCAAGAGGAAATATGCTGAAAGGGAAAAGCCAGCTGCTTGATAGTATTAGTGTAAGAGAAGAGGGCCCTGCAGCCACGATGTAGAGACACTGTGTCCTCGCGGGAGCGGAGTCACAGGAATCGAGTGGGACTGAATGGCAACCATCTTATTTTTTAATTTAATTTATTTATTTGAGACAGAGTCTCCCTCTTGCTGCCCAGGCTGGAGTACAGTGGCGCCATCTCGGCCCACTGCAACCTCCGCCTCCTGCGTTCAAGCGATTCTCCTGCCTCAACCTCCTGAGTAGCTGGGATTACAGGCACTTGCCAACACACCCGGCTAATTTTTGTATTTTTAGTAGAGACGGGGTTTCGCCATGTTGACGAGGCTGGTCTCAAACTCCTAACCTCAGGTGATCCACCCGCCTCGGCCTCCCGAAGTGCTGGGATTACAGGCATGAGCCACCATGCCCAGCCTTTTAAATTTATTTTAAAAATAAACGTATTTCTTATAGTTCTGGAGGTTTGAAAGTCCACAGTTGTTGGGCTGCATCTGGTGAGGGCCTTCTTACCTCAGCATAACATGACAGAGGACATCACGGGGCAAGAGACCATTTTCTTGACTGAGAGTTTGACTTAGTCTAGAATCTGACCCCATCTTGACATAAATACCATTGGCTCAGATAAATATTAAGTGCAACAGTTTATCTAATTAGTTATTTATTTGCATTTATTTATTTATTTTTATTTTGTTTATTGAGAGGGGTTTCGTCATGTTGCCCATGCTGGTCTTGAACTCCTGGACTCAAGCAATCCTCTCACTTTGGCTTCCTAGAGTGCTGGGATCATAGGCTTGAACCACCGCGTTCAGCTAGGTTATCTAATTCAAAAACAGCAAAATCTAAAGTCAGATTCTTACTTAGATTTGGTGTTTCAGACTTCAAAGAGATAAGATGTCACCAGATAAAAACTACTAGGTGGCAGCCAGGCGTGGTGGCTCACGCCTGTAATCCCAGCACTTTGGGAGGTGGAGGCGGGTGGATCACGAGGTCATGAGTTCAAGACCCTCCTGGCCAATATGGTGAAACCCCATCTCTACTAAAAGTACAAAAAATAGCTGGGGGTGGTGGCAGGCGCCTGCAATCCCAGCTACTAGGGAGGCTGAGGCAGGAGAATGATTTGAACCCAGGAGGTGGAAGTTGTAGTGAGACGAGATCACACCATTTGCACCCCAGCCTGGGCGACAGGGTGAGACACCATCTCAAAAACAAACAAACAAAAACCTACTAGTTGGCTTACGCCTATAATCCCAGCACTTTGGGAGGCCCAGGTGGGCCCACTGCTTGAGCTCGGAAGCTCAAGACCAGCCTGGACAACATAGCAAAACCCTGTCTCTAAAAAAACAAAAACAAACAAACAAAAAAAACTTAGCTGGGCGTGATGGCGCATGCCTTTAGTCTCAGCTACTCAAGAGGCTGTGGTGGGAGGATCCTGAGCCTGGGAGGCAGAGGCTGTAGTGAGCTATGATCGTGCCACTGTACCCCAGCCTGGGTGACAGTCCCTACCTCAGAAAAATAAAACCAAAAAACTCCTGGGGCCACGTCAGAATTGAAAGAGTTCTGCAGGCCCGTCAGAGAAAGGAGAAGTGAGAGTCAACCTCAAGACTACATTTAAAAGCATTTTCCTCTTTAGTATAGCGGTGTGTTAAAAAAAAAAAAAAAAAAAAGCATTTATATGAAGTATGTTAGTGAAACACCAAAAACCTAATTATGTCCTAAATCTCTGGCACACTCTAGGTTACAAATAGTAATTTGTAAAAGACCCATTGAATGAACACATTAAACAGCAGGTTGCTTTTTCCTTCTCAAACCACACTATAAAAATTCCTCTCTCACATATGTAGGGCCCGGAGCCAGACAGTTATGAGCTGATGATGCCCCCTGGTGGCCAATGTGGGGAGCCACCTGGCCAGGCGTGCTTCCTGGCTTTGTCCCAGCCGTGCCTTTACTCTTCGGTGGGTGGGTGGGTTGGTTGGTTGATTGAGACAGAGTCTTGCTCTGTCGCCCAGGCTGGAGTGCAGTGGCCATTTTGGCTCACTGCAGCCTCCGTCCCCCAGGTTCAAGCAATTCTCCTGCCTCAGCCTCCAGAGTAGGTGGGACTACAGGCGCCCACCACCATGCTCAGCTAATTTTTGTATTTTTGGTAGAGGCAGGGTTTCACCATATTGGCCAGGCTGGTCTTGAACTGCAGACTTCAAGGGATCCTCCCGCCTCAGCCTCCCAAAGTGCTGGGATTACAGACATGGGCCACCGTGCCCGTCCAGACCATGCCTTTACTTTTGCACATAAGCACAGTATTTCTGAAAATCAAGTGAAAAAGTTGGATTTATATCCTCTGTGAGTTTACATGTTATAGAGATTTCCATTTCCAGAGAATTAAAATGGATAATTCTTAATTTTATTTCACAATTTTCAAATCAATCTTTTCCTTCCTTCCCTCCCTTCTTCCCTCCCTTCCTTCCTTCCTTCCTTCCTTCCTTCCTTCCTTCCTTCCTTCCTTCCTTCCTTCCTTCCTTCCAGATGGAGTCTTGCGAGTGGTGTGATCTCGGCTCACTGCAACCTCCACCTCCCAGGTTCAAGTGATTCTCCTGCCTCAGCTCCCTGAGTAGCTGGAATCATAGATGTGCACCACTACACCTGGGTAATTTTTGTATTTTTAGTAGAGATAGGGTTTCACCGTGTTGCGCAGGCTGGTTGTGAACTCTTGGCCTCAAGTAATCCACCCACCTTGGCCTCCCAGAGTGCTGGGATTATAGGTGTGAGCCACTATGCCCAGGCATATTTCTTTCTTTTCTTTTCTTTTTTTTTTTTTTAATTGAGACAGCATCTCTCTCTGTTGCCGAGGCTTGGAGTACAGTGGTGCAATCATGCTCACTGCAGCCTTGACCTCCAGGGCTCAAGTGATCCTTCCACCTCAGCCTCCTAAGTATCTGGGGCTACAGGTATGTGCCACCACATCCAACCAACCTTTTTTTTCTTTTCTTTTCTTTTTTTTTTTTTTCAGTAGAGTAGGTCTTGTGATGTTTGATGAACAGATGAGATAAGGTAAAGACAGACATTTTGGATGGTCTCCTTTTACAGGCTTTCCCTATTCAGTGAGGCGGGGGCCATCCATGTCCCTAGTCCTAGTGCATTGGAGACTCCAAGTCAGACTTCCCGTTCTTCCAGTGTCCACACCAGTCATCCTCCCCCATATTCTTCCAGCCCTGTTTTATGCCCTTCTCTACCAGAAGAACCCAGTCCTGCCTGCACTACTCACAGTAGCACTTCATATCCACTGGGAAAGTCTAATCTTTGCCCTCTGTAGGAAGTGGCTGATGGGGATGGAAGGACTATTAGGGTGCATGTGCCTTTCTCTATGTCTGATTAGGCTTTATGCAAGGAAAAGTTTGGTCCATTTTCTGAAGATCCTAGTAAATTTCTTGATGAATTTGAGAAATTGGTTCAAACTTATGCTTTAACATGGCAGGATCTTCGCGTTCTTTTGTCCACTTGCTGTACAATAGAAGAAAAACAACAAATTTCAGGAATGGCTAGGATCCATGATCCACATAGACCATAGCCCAGATCATGATGTATATCGGGCTAAGAAAACAGCAGTACCTGAGCAGGATCCAGGAAGGAATCATCAGAGGGGATGTGAAGACTTAGCAAAGAAGGACTTATTACTTATTTGATAGAGGTGTGAGAAAATGTGTAAAAAAGTCTGTTAATTAGTTAGAGAGATCACACAAGGTAAAGACGAAAATCCAGCCCTATTTTAAGGATGCCTGGCAGAGGCTATAAGAAAGTATACTAGGCTGGGGGCGGTGGCTCATGCCTGTAAATCCCAGCACTTTGGGAGGTTGAGGTGGGTGGATCACCTGAGGTTGGGAGTTTGAGACCAGCCAGACCAACATGGAGAAATCTCGTCTCTACTGAAAATATAAAAAAGTAGCAGGGCGTGGTGGCGCATGCCTGTAATCCCAGCTACTTGTGAGACTGAGGCAGGAGAATCACTTGAATCCAGGAGGCAGAGGTTGTAGTGAGCCGATATCGTGCCATTGCACTCCAGCCTGGGCAACAAGAG
>NW_012102066.1:1320740-1322575 GCF_000951045.1 Mandrillus leucophaeus | reverse complement strand
GTCAGGCTGGTCTTGAACTCCCAACCTCAGGTGATCTCCCCGCCTTGGCCTCCCAAAATGCTGGGATTACAGGCGTGAGCCACTGCATCCGGCCAGGTGGCTTATTTTTCAAAGCAATGGGGTCCTGTGGCCGTGGGATGGCCAGGATGTCTCACGGCCATTGCAGCTACTCCCTTCTCAGTAGATGAAACCACTAAACTCACGCTGAGCCACCACCTGGAAGTGTTGACCCTGCATCACATTCGGGGGCTAAAGGACATCAGAGGATGACAGGCGTCTGCTTATTAAAATATGAAATGTTACTGTTGGACACTCCAAACATAACCCTTAAAATATGCCGGACTTTAAACCCTACAACTCCAATATTGCTTGAATATTGGAGTTGAAATAAAATAAAAATAAAAACAAATTTTTTTAAAGAGCCAAAACCAAAAAACCCCCTGCAACTTATTTGCCAGAATCCACAGACCCTTTAAATCCACTCCTGTGTATAAGTTATAGAACAAGCTTATTCTCGCAGACCAGATTCAAAAGATGAGCCTTTTACACAATCCCAAGCAGAAGGGTTTGCTGATGGGAGCAGCCTTCTGCATCGAGGAAATGGAAAGGCTGGATATGCTACAGTCAGTCAAAGTGAGATCACCGAGGCACGAGCCTTATTAACTTCTACTGTCTCAAAAGGCAGAACTAGTGACCCTCACCAGGACCCTGTAATTAGGGAAGGATTTAAAGCTGAAAATGTGCATTGACTCAAAATTTGCATTTTTAGTGCTCCATGCCCTGCTATCTGGAAGGAACAAGGGCTTCGGACTACCATGGGCTCTCCCATAAAGCATCATTTAGTCAAACCTAAGCCTGTTAGACACTTTTCTTCTACCAAGAGAAGTAGCTGTAATTCATTGCAGGGGGCACCAAAAGAGGGACTCTAATACAACAAAAGGAAATTCTTTTGCAGGTGCGGCAGCCAAGGCTGCTGCATTAAAGGAACCAGCAGAACCTATAGGCATGTTGGTGCCTACTGCCCCCGTAATAGCAGAACCAGAACATGCTAAAGAAGAACAAGAATGGGCTGAAAGCCACGGTTTGGATCAAGATCCTTCCAGCCGGTGAGTTAATGATAATTATAGGTTGTTCATACCAGGTGCAAATCAATGGAAAATAGTCAAACACTTGCACGATTCTACTCACTTGGGGAGACACTCTTTGTGTCCATTGATGTCTTGCCTATTTATAGGTAAAAGTCTTATTAAGACAATACAACAAGTGACTCGGGCTTATGAGATTTGTACCTGAAATAATCCGGGTAATCAATCCTTGCCCTCACCTCTGGTCAAACCTGTCCGATATAGAGGAACTTATCCTGGTGAAGACTGGCAACTAGATTTTTCTCAAATGCCTTCTTGTTGGGGATTCAAATATTTGTTAGTATTTGGTGGTACTTTTACTGGTTGGGATTGAGGCTTTTCCAGGTGGGTCTGAAAAGGCCCTAGATGTCTCCAAATGCCTGCTAAAGAAATCATCCCGGCCAGGTGTGGTGGCCCACGCCTGCAATCCTGGCACTTTGGGAGGCTGAGGGTGGCGGATCACTTGAGGTCAGGAGTTTGAGACCAACCTAGCTAATATGGTGAAATCCCGTCTCTACTAAAAATACAAAAATCAGCCAGGCTTCGTGGCACATGCCTGTAGTCTCAGCTACTTGGGAGGCTGAGGCAGGAGAATCGCTTGAACCTGGGAAGCAGAGGTTGCAGTGAGCTGAGACTGCACCATTGCATTCCAGCCTGGGTGTTGCAGTGAGGCTCCATCTCAGGAAAAAAAAAAAAAAAAAAAAAAAAAAA
>NW_012102066.1:1316500-1317320 GCF_000951045.1 Mandrillus leucophaeus | reverse complement strand
GAGGGACACTCTATTGGGAGTTCATTTCATAACACAGGCTGCTCCTGATATTCGTAGGAAACTGCAGAAAGCTGCTTTGGAGCCTGAGATTCCTATGAGTCAGCTCTTCAATATGGCCTTTGCAATATTTAACAACAGAGACAAGGCAGAGGAAGCAGATAAGTTGAAATGCTCTTCCCAAAAAGCAGAGCTCTTGGCCGTCACACTGAGTGCACCACCTACTCAAGTTCACCTGCCTCATCAGTGGGCTTGGCAAAGGGTACCACCAGGCAAAGAACCCCAGGAGCACTTTCCGAACTACCGCACCCTGGACATAGATGAGTGTGCTAACTTGTCAGAAGCTGGGCCGTTGGAAGAGGAAGTGGCCCAGGTTCCATAGGGAGACTTTGGCCCCTAAACCCATCATGGTCCAGCAGACCCAGGTGTGACAGGGCCTGAGACCCCCTGCCTCAGCTCCAGTCGGACAATTAACCGTATTGCTGGAGGAATCTTAGGTGACTCTAGATAGGGTGGGTAAGATGATTGATTCTTATTGGATATGGGAACTGCTTACTCTGGTTTGACTCATTATAGCGGGCCCTTACCCCTGCAAGACTGCATTGTGAGAGGAGCTGATGGCTGAGCCCAGACTTGCCATTTTACCTATCCTTTGAGCTGTACAACTGGGACTCTAATCTTTATTCATGTCTTTTTACTAATGTCGGAATGCCCTACCTATAAGCACTGCTCTGGCCTTAGGGTCCCCTCATTTAAATTAATAAGTCATTCCTTTTTTTTTTTTTGAAACTGATTCTCGCTCTGTTGCCCAGGCTGGAGTGCA
>NW_012102066.1:1303160-1311960 GCF_000951045.1 Mandrillus leucophaeus | reverse complement strand
AAAAAAAAAAAAAAAAAAGAAAAAAAGAAAAAGAAAAGAAAAGAAAAGAAAAGAAAAGAAAAGAAGTCATCGCTAGGTTCTGGTTGCCTGAGAGTCTCCAAAGTGATAACAGCCCCTCCTTTACTGCAAGCCATAACCCATTACACATCTTTAGCCCTGAGAATTCAATATTGTCTTCATTCTGCATGGAGACCCCAATCCTCTGGCAAAGTAGAGAGAGCCAATCAAACTGTAAAAAGGACTTTAGCTAAACTATGTCAGGAAACGTCATAGTCACAGTCATGGCTTTCCCTGCTACCTGTAGCCTTATTGCTGGTTCGAGCCATCCCAAAGACAGATTGACAGCTAAGTCCTTTCGAATTAATGTATGGTAGGCCCTTTCTTTCTTCCTGCCTTCTTTTCTTTTCTTTTTTTCAGACAGAGTCTCACTCCGTCACCCAGGCTGGAGCGTAGTGGTGCAGTCTGGGCTCGCTGCAACCTCTGCCTCCCAGGTTCAAGTGATTCTCCTGCCTCAGCCTCCTGAGTACCTGGGACTACAGGCCTGTGCCACCAGGCCCAGTTAACTTTTGTATTTTTAGTAGAGATGGAGTTTCACTATGTTGGTCAGGCTGGTGTTGAACTTCCGACCTCAGGCCACCCACCTCAGCCTCCCAGAGTGCTAGGATTACAGGTGTGAGCCACTGTGCCAGGCAGTAGGCCTTTCTTGACTGCAGATTTTCTAACAGAGGAAAACAGCCACCAATTGCAAAAATATATTAATTTTAGGCAGGTACAAAAGGCACTTTGTGAATATGAACATGCAGTTGGGAACACTTATCCAGAATTAAACGTGTGTCTCCTGGAACTGCATACCACAGGTATCTCACACAGGGACCGCTGTTCTGGAATACTCCTGTGAGCCAATAAAGGAGCAACAGCTTCTTCTCAGGCCATGCGCGGTGGCTCACCCCTGTAATCCCAGCACTTTGGGAGGCCGAAGGGGGCGGATCACCTGAGGTTAGGAGTTAGAGACCAGCCTGGCCAACGTAGTAAAACCCTGTCTCTACTAAAAATACAAAAATTAGCCAAGTGTGGTGGCAGACACCTGTAATCCCAGCTACTCAGGAGGATGAGGCAGGAGAATGGCTTGAACCTGGGAGGCGGAGGTTGCAGTGAGCTGAGATTGCGCCAGGGCACTCCAGCTTGGGAAGCAGGAGCGAGACTCCATCTTAAAAAAACAAACAAACAAAAACTTCTCTTTTACTATAGAGTTGAAACTAATTTGTTTGCAGATTGGGCACAAACTCTCTCCCCCTGCAAAACCAGACACGTTGTTGGGTAAGCCGTGAGTTACCTCTTTCATCAACCTCAGGCTTACTTTGGCATATTCAATAGGCTGTTTTAAGCCTTTGGAGCCACTTCTATAAGTAGTCTGTAAGAAATAAGCACCTTAGGACAGGTGCGGTGGCTCACGCCTGTAATCCCAGCACTTTTGAGACTGAGGTGGGCGGATCATGAGGTCAGGCGTTTGAGACCAGCCTTACCAACATGGTGAAACCCCGTCTCCACTAAAAATACAAAAATTAGCCAGGCATGATGGCACGTGCCTGTAATTCCAGCTACTCGGGAGGCTGAGGCAGGAGAATCCCTTGAACCCAGGAGGTGGAATTTGCAGTGAGTCGAGATCGCGCACCACTGCAGTCTGGGGGACACAGCGAGACTCTGTCTCAAAAAAAAAAAAAAAAAAATTTACAAATGAGTACCTTCCTTTTCCAATGTACCAAAGGGACACCAGTCATTATTCCTTTTCTTTCTACACTGAAACTAAGAAATGCCTTTTTCAGTTAATTCACAAACAAATGATTAACATCCCTACTTTTTTTTTTTTTTTTTTAAGACGGAGCTTCGCTCTTGTTGCCCAAGTTGGAGTACAGTGGCGTGATCTCGGTTCACCACAACCTCCGCCTCCCCAGTTCAAGCGATTCTCCTGCCTCAGCCTCCCGAGTAGCTGGGATTACAGGCGTGTGCCACTACGCCTGGCTAATTTTGTATTTTTAGTAGAGACGGGATTTCTCCATGTTGGTCTGGCTGGTCTCAAACTCCCGACCTCAGGTAGTGCGCCAGCCTTGGCCTCCCAATAACATCCCCACTTTAGGCTACACCATATATAATGAGTTCAGTTGGTTAACGGTTACCCAAATTCAAGTAGCAAGCAAAGTACCCTTTTGCTTTGAGAGGTATGAGAACAGCAGCCTCCAGGCTGACATACATAACATGGGATGGCTGCCACCCAAACAATGCAATCAAACCCTCCCCTTAACTGATCAGATGTGGATAGGATAGCAAAATACATCTCTAAGATTGGGTGCCCATTCCTCCCCTTGGGGATGGTTATGGGCATGTGAGTCTCAAGATTGACCGTATCCACCTTACAGTTAGACTGGACGATACACCTGGGGCTGTCTTTATCTCCCAGATGTCCTTACACATCTAGATTCCCTCCCCACCAACTGGGAAACAGTGACGGCTCATCATAGACAGAAAAAGTGGGCTTCTTAGTGATTTCATTCTATGGCTGTCTTCTCTCCTCAAGCAGTGGCTGTAGATGTTGAATTACAAGTAGAAGCCCTGGCAAAACACACAGCTGCAGCTTTTATTTATTTATTTTTGAGAGGGAGTCTCCCTCTGTCACCCAGGTTGAAAAGCAGTGGCGCCATCTCGGCTCACTGCAAACTCCACCTCCCAGGTTAGCCTTAGCCTCCTGAGTCACTGGGACAACAGGCGTGTGCCACCACTCCTAGCCAATTTTTGGTTTTTTTGTAGAGACAGGTTTTCACCGTGTTGGCCAGGCTGGTCTCTAACTCCTGAACTCAAGTGATCCACCTGCCTCAATCTCCCAAAGTGCTGGGATTATAGGCCCAGCCCACTGTAGCTTTTAATAATACTCATCAGGCTATCACCCTTCTGACGGAAGAGACTTACCAAAGAAGACAAATGGCTCTACAAAACTGTATGGCTTTAAACATTTTAACTGCAGCCCAAGGAGGAACTTCTGCCCTGATCAAAACTGAATGTTGTATTTATGTTCCCAAGTATTCCCATAATGTATCCCAGGCTATGAGCTCCTTGGAAACTCACATGACAGCACTGATTCTCTGTCTCAAGGCCCCATAATAGCCGGTTTTGTTAGCTATCCAGCACTTGGAAAGTGTTTCTTTTCAGCATGCTTGGTATTGTAATATCAATATTGGTTATTGTAAGTTGCTGTGCTTTTTACTTCTGTTGTACTTGTGTGGGGTTGCAAGATAAAATAGCTCAGCAACTTCTTTACCCATCTATTTACTAATTTCATATTTTAACTTTATAGGAACTAATGGGACATTGGTCAAGCAAGGAACCAACCGCCTGGCTCCCTGAAGAGGCTCAGTGCATGCATTCATGAGAGGACCCTGTCCCGGCAATCGACGTCCACTATCAGCAGGAAGAAGTTACAGAAGAATGACCTTTGCCCTCCTCTCCTCTTAAAATTAAGGGTTCTCTTAGCTGGGTGGCACACGCCTGTAAACTCAGATACTAGGGAGGCTGAGGCACGAGAATCACTTGAGCCTGGGAGGTGGAGGCTGCAGTGAGCTGAGATCGCACCACCGCACTCTAGCCTGGGCGGCAGAGCGAGACCCTGTCTCAAAAAAACAAAACAAAACAAAAAGATTAAGGGTCCCCTCATAAATAGTGGGGGTAATGTTAGGGAAGCAGGAGCCTAGGAGGGCCAGAGTAGCGCCATTTTAAGTTCAGCTCCATCTTGAGAAATAGCAAAGCCCGTTCCCTGTTGGTCACGACCCACACTCAAGGGCTGTTTACAGTGGAAGAAGCAGCCTAAAGATACCTACAAGGACACGCTCCTATGACAGCTGAGAGTCCAGATGTCCAATACCCATAACAATCTCTGTTTTCAAGATAATAATAGTTATGCTTTCATATATCCACACACTAGAATGTCAAGGCCAGTTTTCTTTAAATCAGTAGAGTCATACATTCTGTCATGCTGTCTGCTCACCCACACATGGACACAGCTTAGTTTAGCCTTTATATAGACAAGATCTCTAGAGAAGAAAAACAAAAAACAAAGTCGAGGTGTTCCTGCTCTTGCTTTCTGAGGATGCCCTACTCTAACAGTGTAGTTTCTAATAATGTTGCTTCTTTCACTGCACTCTGTGACTCATTTTGAAGTCCCTCCTGCTTGAGATCCAAGAGCCCTCTCTTGGGGTCTGGATAGAGACCCCTTTTCCGGTAACACAATCATGGAAGGTATAGAGGTCCCGGACTGCTGGGAATATTTTATATTTCCTTCTGAAGACTCTCCATCCTGCCCTTGTTTCTTAAAGCTGAGTTAATACCACTGCAGATAATTTATTTCTCCCTCCTGTATACATATCTTCCTTTTGTCCTCTTTTGTCACTTTTAATACCACGTGGAGGTGCAAAACCACTTCTAGTAATGGCTGGGGAAAAAAGCCATGGAAGTCCCAGGGTGAAATAAGACTTTCTAAGAAACTACTTGAGTCTCAACCTCTAAAACCTTTCAAGTACCCAGATGTTTCTTTTCATCTTGTCACAAATTTGTATATTCCTCTTCATCCCATTAAAATCTACCCTGTTTTTCTTAAATTACCAACTTTCAAGGTAAATAGAACGCTGCTGGTTCTCTTTTTATCAGTGTGCCATTTTATTTTCACAATAGAATGGTCTTAAATTCATCCTTAAACTGTGAAACATGCAAGTCTCAAGTGATAACATGGCTTAGATAACTTTCGTTTGAGAGCCTGGAAACTAAGTGTCATCCATTACAATGTTTCTGTGTAAGGATATATTCCAACTCCCGAAATAACCAAGAGATGAGGTCTCTTTGTGCCAAGTTTATAAAACTCTTGGTTGTTATGTCTCATGCAGAGACACAATATTTGTTGATAGTTTAAATAATGATTATTATCAATGTTAGTAGAATGTTTTCTATGTTCCAGGCCTTGCTTTAAGAAGATTATAGGCATTGACTCATTTAATTCTCACCACAGCCTATGAAGTAGGTACTTCTTGTCCTCTCATTTTTCAATTTTATTTTGTTTTGTATTTTTAGTAGAGATGGGGTTTTGCCATGTTGCCCAGGCTGGTCTGGAACTCTTGAGCTCAAGCAATACACCCACCTTGGCCCCCCAAAGTGCTGGCATTACAGGTGTGAGCCACCATGCCCGGCCTTGTTCTCTCATCTTATAGACAAATTCACCAAAGCACAGAGAGGTTAAGGCACTTAATCAAGCTCACAGAGCTAGTAAGTGGTGGAACAGATTGACTTTAGAGCCACTATGCTCTGCCCTTTAACAGAATTCATTCTGTAATATAAGGCTTATTTGGAGTCTCATTAGGCATATTTTGAAACTACTTAGATTAATATTAAAACTCCATGAAGGTAGGGACCAAGTCTTATTCATTCCTGTTTCTCCCACAAATTTTTTTTTTTTTTTTTTGAGATGAAGTCTCACTCTGTTGCCCAGGCTGGAGTGGAGTGGCACGATCTCAGCTCACTGCAACCTCCACCTCCTGGGTTCAAGCGATTCTCCTGCCTCAGCCTCCCGAGTAGCTGGGACTACAGGTGCACACCACCACGCAGGGCTAATTTTCGTTTTTTGTTTTTGTTTGTTTGAAACGGAATCTTGCTCTGTCACCCAGGCTGGAGTGCTGTGGCACGATCTCAGCTCACTGCAACCTCCACCTCCTGGGTTCAAGCGATTCTCCTGCTTCAACCTCCTGTGTAGCTGGGATTACAGGGGCATGCCACCACGCCCAGCTAATTTTTGTGTTTTTAGTAGAGACAGAGTTTCACCATTTTGGCCAGGCTGGTCTTGAACTGCTGACCTCAGGTGATCCATCCACTTTAGCCTCCCAAAGTGCTGGGATTATAGGCGTGAGCCGCTGCACCTGGCCAATTTTTGTATTTATTTTAGTAGAGACGGTGTTTCGTCATGTTAGCCAGGCTGGTCTCAAACTCCTGACCTCAAGTGATCTGCCCACCTCGGCCTCACAAAGTGCTGGGATTACAGGCGTGAGCCACTGCACCTGGCCCCCTAGCAGGTTCTTGATAGTTGTTGACAATGGAGCTAGCTGGGGATTAGTTCCTCCGATGGTCATTATGCATCATAGCCAAGGTTTCTGTGTTCTCAATATGCCCCCAAGGAACATGCTCCAGCAAACGTGAAAAATGCCAGAGTCATAAAATTTTTTTTTTTTTTTTGAGTCAGGGTCTCCCTCTGTCACCCAGCCTGGAGTGCAGTGGCATGATAACGGCTCACTGCATCCTCATCTGCCCAAGCCCAGGTGAGCCTCACACCTCAGCCTCCTGAGTAGCTGGGATTACAGGTGCGCTCCACCACACCCAGCTAATTTTTGTATTTTTTTGTAGAGTTAGGGTTTCACTATGTTGCCCAGGCTAGCCTCAAACTCCTGGGCTCAAGCAATCCTCCCGCCTCAGCTTCCCAAAGTGCTGAGGTTATAGGCATGCACCACCACGCCAGGCCCAGAGCCATACATGTTGGTTTAACCAAAAGAGCTGAAGGATGGCTTGGAGCACTGGCATAAATGATGTCCCTTTAGTTGTCAGGGCTGACTGGGAGGGAAACCACCCTGCCACCCACAGTGGTGCTTGGCCTTGTCAAAGACCACCTTGTACTTGAGGTGCCCTCTTTGTCCTGGTCCCATCCATTCACCAGCAGCCTTCACACATCTGTCCTAAAACCTTAGATTTTACCTATCTATTGCTGCACATACACCGGTGCCAGGGGACACTGTCCACCACACCTGGCTAATTTTTTGCATTTTTAGTAGAGATGGGGTTTCATCATGAAGGCCAGGCTGGTCTCAAACTCCTGACCTCCGGTGATCCACCTCCCTAGGCCTCCCAAAGTGTTGGGATTACAGGCGTGAGACACCACGCCCGGCCTCAAATGTTCATCTTTTCTAGAAATACCCTCAGAGGAACACCCAGAGGACCGTTTGACTATCTGAGCACATTGCAACCCAGTCAAGCTGACACACAGAATTAACTCTCACAGAGCCGATAAAGAAGAAGTGGAAGAAAGTGCTTCTTTTGCTGCAGGATGAGGTGGGGGCAGGGGTTGTGACAGGCCCCCTCTGGCCACCATCTCTAGTGTATTGGGTTCAGCTTGTTTCCTCCCCAGCACTGCTACTAATGTTCAAGGCATTATTTGTTGAAGCCAGGTGCTGTCTAAGCAGGGTGTTGAAGGAAAGCAATTTCCTTCCTTCCTTCCTTCCTTCCTTTTTTCCTTCCTTCCTTCCTTCCTTCCTTCCTCTCTCTCTCTCTCTCTCTCTCTTTCTTTCTTTGTTTGTTTGTTTGTTTGTTTGTTTGTTTCGAGACAGGGTTTCTTTCTGTTGCCCAGGCTGGAGTGCAGTGACATGATCTTGACTCACTACAGCCTCGACCTTCCAAGTAACTGGAACCATGAGTGATCCTCAGGTGATCAGGTAATTCTTTCATCTCAGCCTCCTGAGTAGCTGGGACCATGAGTGCACGCCACCACACCACACCCGCCTAATTTTCTTTCTTTTTAATAGAGGTAGGGTCTCCCTACGTGGCCCAGGCTGGTCTCAAACTCCTGGGCTCAAGTGATCCTCCCGCCTTAGCATCCCAAAGTGCTGGGACTACAGGCGTGAGCCACTGTGGCTGGCTTTTTGTTTTTGTTTTTGTTTTTGTTTTTGGAGAGCAATTTTGGTAACTAGAGACTGCTGGGAAAGAGAATGTGGGCTATCAGAGAGTGCACGGGACATAGAAGGAAGTCTTTAGAACTTGGATGGGAGTCCAAGTTCTGCCACTTCCAGGCCTTTGTGCATTTAGGCCAGTTACTTAAGCTGTTTGGCCTCAGTGTCCATATATTGCATTAACACTGGGAATAACAATTTTTACCTTACAAGATTGTTAAGGGAATTAAATGAGATCATGCAAATAAAGAGCCTGCCATAGAGTTGCACTCAATAAATACGATTTTACTTTCCCCCGAATTCCCTGCCTGTACTTTTGGCACCTGAAAAACTAATGAGGTAGAAATAGGCTGGAGAACAGCAAGGGAAAACAAGCTAAACTTTCTCGGACTACATTTTTACATGGATAAAAATTTTTGCCACTGCAACTCTAAGCAGCACTCAGTATCTTTGAGATATTAGTGACATTTTTCTCTGATGTTCTTTTAGCTAGCTCCTGGGGTCACTGGGCTAAGAGAGGTGGAGATAGGCTTTGCGCAATGCTGCCTTGTCCCCCTGCTCAGAGGCAGATGTGACTTAACAGGAAGAATCCTAGAGGCCTTCTGATGCTGTAGAGAAGATTCATGTTTGAAGAGAGTTAGCCTGGATGACATGAAAGTTGTTGTTGTTTTTTTCCAGAGAAAAGGAAAGAGACATAACATTCCCCCTTCCCGCCCAAGCATCAGTTTCCTCTTCTGAACAGGTTGCTGTGGAGATTAAAAACTTTGTACACAGCACACTGTACACAGGCGATATGAAGTTGTTAGAATCTCATTACCATTGACAATGGCTAATTATAGATGTGAACATCTAAATGTGTCTGAAGGGGGCCAGAGAAGTTTGGTGAGGATAACTACCAATCTTTTCATCTTTTGTTTCGTTTTGTTTTAGAGAGGGTCTCGCAATGTCGCCCAGGCTGGAGTGCAGTGGCACGATCTTGGCTCACTGCAGCCTCCACCTCCCGGGTTCAAATAATTCTCGAATCTCAACCTCCCAAGTAGCTGGGATTACAGGCATGT
>NW_012102066.1:1299760-1302250 GCF_000951045.1 Mandrillus leucophaeus | reverse complement strand
TCCCTGCCTTTGGCTCTGTGCTTGAAATAGCTTCCTCTTTCTCATTACCGAGTCTACGTCCTGTGTTTAAGTGTAGCTCTGGAACCAGACGACCTGAGTGTGTCATCCCAACTCTACTGCCAGCTATTTATGAGCCCTCAGGCAAGTTACTGAACCTTCCTGTGACTTCACTTTTTTACCTCTAAAACAGAGGTCATAATAGTATACCTACATTCTAGACTTAACATTGAAGCTTAAAGAGGCAATTTAGGGGCCGGGCGCGGTGGCTCATACCTGTAATCCCAGCACTTTGTGGGACTGAGGCGGGTGGATCACCTGAGGTCAGGAATTCGAGACCAGCCTGGTCAACATGGCAAAACCCCGTCTCTACTAAAAATACAAAAATTAGCCAGGTGTGGTGGCAGGTGCCTGTAATCCCAGCTACTCGGGAGCCTGGGACAGGAGAATCACTTGAACCTGAGAGGCAGAGGTTGCAGTCAGCCGAGATCGCGCCATTGCACTCCAGCCTTGGTGACAGAGCGAGACTCCATCTCAAAAGAAAAGAAAAGAAAAAAAAAAAACAAGTGTTGACAAGAATGTGGAGAAATTGGAAGTTTCATAAATTGCTGGTGAGAATGTAAAATTGGGCAGTCACTTTGCAGAACAGTCTGGCAATTCCTAAATAATTTGAGCGTAGAGTTACTATATGACCCAGCACTTCCATTCCTAGGTATATATCCAAGTGAATTGAAAGCATATGTCGCCACATAAATGTGTACATTAGTGTTCATAGTGGCATTATTCATAATAGCCAAAAAGTGTAAACCACTTTAATGTTTATCAACTGGTGAATGGAGAAACACAATGTAGTACTGAATATTCACATAATGGAATGTTATTTAGCCACAAAAGGAATGTTGTACAATTGTCCCTCAGTATCCACAGGGGATTGGTTTCAGGACCCCTGAGGATACCAAAATTCATGGATGCTTAGGTTCCTTATATAAAATGATGTAGTATTTGCATATTACTTTAAATCATCTCTAGATTATCTATAATGTTGAATATGATGTAAATAGTGTTTTGTTTTGTTTTGTTTTGAGATGGAGTCTCACTCTTTTGCCCAGGCTGGAGTGTAGTGGCACGATCTCAGCTGACTGCAACCCCCGCCTCCCGGGTTCAAGTGATTTTCCTGTCTCAGCCTCCTGAGTAACTGGGATTACAGGCATGCACCACCATGCCCAACTAATTTTTGTATTTTTCGTAGAGACGGGTTTCACCATGTTGGTCAGGCTGGTCCTGAACTCCTGACCTCGTGATCCACCTGTCTCAGCCTCCCAAAGTGCTGGGATTACAGGCGTGAGTCACCATGCCCGGCCAATAGTTGTGGTTTTTTTGGAGACAGAGTCTCGCTTTGTCACCCAGGCTGGAATGCAATGGTGTGAAATTGGCTCACTGCAACCTCTGCCTCTCGGGTTCAAGCAATTATTCTGCCTTAGCCTCCTAAGTAGCGGGGATTACAGGTGCCCACCACCACGCCCTGCTAATTTTTTGTATTTTAGTAGAGACGGGGTTTCACTGTGTTGCCCAGGCTGGAGATAGTTGTTGTATTATATTGTTAAGGAAATAATGACAAGAAAAAAAGTCTATACATGCTGTTCAGCACAGACACAAAAGTTTTTTCCCAATTTTTTCAACGTGCGGTTTGGTTGAATCTATGGATGTGGAACCTAGGGATACAGAGGCCTGACTGTGCTTATTCATTCTACAACATGAATGAAGAAAACATTATACTCCATGAAAGAGTTAGTCACAAAGGACTACATATGGTATGATCCCACTCATAGGCACCCCTCCTTTCACTGTGCTTGGCTTTACTGTGCCTCACGGATACTGTGACTTTTACAAATTGAATGTTTTTGGTACCCCTGTGTCGGGCTAGTCTATTGGTGCCATTTTTTTTTTCAAACAGAGTGTGCTTACTTCGTGTTTCTGTGTCACATTTTGGTAATCCTCACAGTATTCAAATGTTTTCATTATTATTAAAAGTAATGGTCAAAACCACGATTACTTTTGCACCAACCTAATATTACATATGTTCTGGTGATCTGTGATCAGAGATCTTTGGTGTTTCTATTGTAATTGTTTTGGGGCACCCATGAAAGACGGAGAACTTAATGGATAAATGTGTATGTTCTTTTTCTTTTCTTTACTTTTCTTTTTTTGGAGACAGAATCTCTCTCCGTAGCGAAGTACAATGGCATGATCTCGGCTTACTGCAACCTCCACCTCCCAAGTTCAAGCGATTCTGCTGCCTCAGCCCCCCGAGTAGCTGGGATTACAGGCACATACCACCACGCCCAGCTGATTTATGTATTTTTAGTACAGGTGGGGTTTTGCCATGTTGGCCAGTTTGGTCTCGAACTCCTGGCCTCAAGTGATCCACCCGCCTCCCAAAGTGCTGGGATTACAGGCATGATCCATCACGCCGGTCCCCACCCCCCGACTTTT
>NW_012102066.1:1296026-1298250 GCF_000951045.1 Mandrillus leucophaeus | reverse complement strand
GGGACTTAGAACAGAAGCCATGTCTGTATCTCAGGAAGCAGTGAGACAAGATGGTGGATCCCTGCACCATTACTCCTCAAACCCAGGGCTTATATACCCCAGGAGAGGAGTGATTCAGGAGGGACGTGGAGAACAACTGAAGTAGGATAACATCAAGGCCGCTTGACCTAAGGGCGGGATTTACAGTCAGTACGTGCTCTTACACAAAGAACAACAGATAAACTGGAAGTCTTAGAAGACTTCCTGGAACTGGGGTTAATCAGAAACCAACATGGATTAGCATCCAGGATGGAGTTGCTTTGCCCTCCCCACTGACATGTCCATTCCTACCTTGAGGAAGCCATAAAAATTCCTTTGAGAAAGATGCCTTCCTTTTTTTTTTCCTTTTCTCTTTTTTGAGATGGAGCCTTGCTTTGTCCCCCAGGCTGGAGTGCAACGGCACAATCTCGGCTCACTGCAACCTCCACCTCCCGGGTTGCAGTGAGGCAACCCGGGTTCAAGCAATTCTTTAGCCTCAGCCTCCGGAACAGCGGGGATTACAGTTGCGTTCCACCACGCCTGGCTAATTTTTGTATTTTTAGTAGAGATGGGGTTTTACCATGTTGGCCAGGCTGGTCTCGAACTCCTGATCTCAGGTGTGATCTGATCTGCCTCTGCCTTCTAAAGTGCTGAGATTACAGGCATGAGCCACCGTGCCCATTTCCTTTAGTAGAAAGAGAAAATAACCCTTATCTCCAGAGACTGGGAATTGATGCTACAATGGACCTATACAGATAAACTTACTAAACCAACATTTCCTTTCACCAGCTTTGCACTTCACCCATACAGGAGTTTAGAAAAAAATCACTTAGGCAGATAGTAGGAGTGTGGGAGTCCTCAGTAAGGCTTTTCTTTTTCATGAAAAGCAGCCCCAAATAATTTTCTAACAAAGAGCATCCTGTGAAGCTGAGCTGCAGACATAGACAAGCAAGCTGGGAGCTTGCACCAGTGAACTCCAGGAGGAACTTCGGGCTACACATGTTCAAGTTGGAGGCTCCATCTTCCTCTCCCTTTGTCAGCCACGTGTACTGTAAGGAGCAGACAAGATGGCGCTGACCAACTGGAAAGTTCATTTACATAATAAGATTAGAGCGGGGTAACCAGCCTTCCCCTGCCCACTATGTAAACATCATACCTGATCAAACCAATCTGTGAGCCCTATGTAAATCAGGCACCACTTCCTCAGACCTCACTATAAAATTTGGCGCATCCACCACTGGCTGGGCCTTTCCGCTGGGAGTCCCATTTCTGTGTAGAGAAAGCTGTTTCTCTTTCCCTTCTCTTCTGCCTATTAAACCTGTGCTCCTAAACTCCTCGTGTGTGTCCGTGTCCTAAATTTTCCTGGTGCCTGACGACAAACCCCAGGTTTATACCCCAGACAATGTAGCTGCTTCATCACCATGTATATCTCCTAATGATTTCCCTACAATTTACTGCCCCGAGTTCAAATCCCTTTGTCTTCATAAATTTATCATTTCTTTGTCTAAAAGGTATAAAAGCTTTTTGTTCTGGCCATTTTCTTCAGGTTGTCACCCCTTTCATCTTGTGAGATTCTTCATGTACAAGTAAAAATTAATAACACCTGTGTGCTTTTCTGTTAATCTGGTTTATGTCCATTTAGTTCTTAGACTCAGAAGCTCCCAAGGGAGTACAGGAGAATTTATCCTGCCATCAACAATAACCCAGGCTAGAGTTGATGGTGATTTGTATTAGAGGAAAGCAATGCAGGTGGTGAAAAGTGGTCAGATTCTGTATAGACAGTATTTTGGATTTGCTGGTGGGTTAGTTGTGTAGTGTGCACGTGCGTGCGAGAGAGAAAAAGATTGAGAGAGAATGTGTTATAGATTATACCAAATATGTTTTAAGCTTTAAGCCTGAACTATTTATTATCAGTGATAAATATTTCCATCATATCTTACAACTAAAGAAATGTGCCAGGCTAGGCGTGGTGGCTCACACCTGTAATCCCAGCACTTTGGGAGGCTGAGGCCGGCAGATTGCTTGAGCTCAGGAGTTCGAAACCAGCCTGGGCAACACGGTGACATCCGGTCTCTACTAAAATACAAAAAAATCAGCTGGGCGTGGCGGCGTGCGCCTGTAGTCCCAGCTGCTCAGGAGGCTGAGGCAGGAGAATCGCTTGAACCCAGGAGGCAGAGGTTGCAGTGAGCCGAGATCGTGCCACTGT
>NW_012102066.1:1283387-1293866 GCF_000951045.1 Mandrillus leucophaeus | reverse complement strand
AAAAAAGTGGGGGAAGAATTGGAGGGAGCAATTACACAGGAGCACTGAATATGTTCACTATCTTGATTTTGGTGATGGTTTCATGAGTATATACTGTAAAGGAACATAAAAAGTCTCAAAACCCCCAAACTTATTATGCCAAAGGGGAAGTTAAGTCTGCTTACTTCGCAGCCTTGTGTCAAAGTGCTATACGTTAGCCAGATCCCTACAAAAGGAAAAGGTCTCGGGTATTTCCAGATGACTGCCTTCACAAATTGCTCATAAGAAAATTCTTTCCTGGCTCCTAAACTTTTCAAGGTGTATAATAAATCCTCCCATAAATAAGGACATGTCAACTGTCACTTTAAGTCTGCAACTTAAGTCTAACTCCTTGTCCAGGAACCTAAAGTCTGGTCAATTTCACACTGATCATGTCAATTATAAGCCTTATCTTCCCAAGTGCAAAAACAAAGATGAGATCCATTATTCTTCTACCTATCCTGAGAAGTCTGAATAATGAATTCCTCCTTTACTCCCTATTTTTGAATGTTTGCCCTTATCTCATGTATAGCATAGATTTACTGGGCACTAATTAAAATCTCACAAGAATGTCGTCATTTGCCTCACTGCCTATCTCCCTTTTCCTGCGTGTCTTTTCTCTTAAAGAAATGTGTAAATACCGAATCTCCTGAAACCTTTCCCAAGGAGCATAGGCCACAGACTCATGTTTCTGTGACTCGGGGTTTTCCTGGGCACACTTTTAAGCTCTGTCTCAATAAACCTGGATTGATTGAGATTCTTGCCTCAGTCTCTCATTTGGGTTGACAATACATATGTCAGGACATTGGATTGTACTCTGTAAACATGCAAAGTTGCCAATGTGAAACTATGTCAAATATACCTCAATAAAGCTGTTAAAAGTAAATTTGTAAAATGAGATACTGATATGTAATGTTGGTTATTTTACTCACGTATTTGCCTTTTCTTTCATTTAACAGAGTTTATTGAGTGTCTAACTGTGCTAGAGGCTAAAAGAAGAATGAGATGGTCTGCTTTCAAGTCTAGACAGTGACAGTTCTGCTTGATATTCTTGTTGAACATGCCCATAGGAAGCTAAGAAAATAGGAAGATTAGTGTGTTGGCTGACGTGTTGGGGAAGGCTTTTCAGAGGACCTTAACCTTGAGCTGCGTTCTGAAGGACGAGTAGGTGGTTTGGACAGTGAGGAGCAGGTGGGGGTGGGAGGCAGTGGCAGCTTTCTGTCTTCAACAAGGCCTGGGGATGAGAGAACAAGGTGCTGTGGGAGGAAAACAAATTGCAGCAGAGAGGGGAGAAGAGCGTATTGAAAAGAGGCAGGATAGGTTAAGTTAGGACTGATTAGCATGGGCCTGGAAAGCTGTAGTCAGGATTCCAGCTGTACCAATGAAGGTCTGGGGAGCTAGAGCAGGTTTTAGGCAAGGGAGAACACAGATAGCCTGCTGATGAACAGCACAGGCCAGTCGAGTGGAGCAAGAGAAACCATCTTGCCCTGAGGTTGGCTAGCATTATGGTTAAACGTGTTTATTTAATTAGTCTCCAAGTCCCGCTAATAGCTTATCCTTAATTATTTTCAGATGTCCCAATTCTTTCCATCCCTTTGCAGTTACCTTAGTTCTGCCTCTGTTATTGTTTGATTGGATTACCATAATATCCTCCAATGGCGGTTTCCTTGTCTTCAGTCTTGCCCCTACTCTAAACTCTTTGCTACCTGCAGCACAAAACATTTTTCTAAACTTCAAGTCTGATCCTCTCAGCTTTAACTGAAAACCCAATCTGCTGCTCATCAATCTCTGTGTTTCTAATAATGATCATCACTGTAATAGCACACTTAGCAAGCATTTACTACATGCCAGGAACTGGGCTAAACACGGTGTGCTTTTATCTTATTAAATCTTCCTCAAACATTATTATTATCATCACTGTTTTACAGATGAAGAAACTGATTATCAAGAAGGTTTAGTAATGTGTCCAAGATCATACAGCTAATAAGTGTAATTGAATAACTTGTTGAAAAACCAAAAACCCCGTAAAGACAAAGTTGGGTAGGGAATAGAGTTTTTTACTTGCACCTGCAAGAGGGACTAATTATTAGAGAACTGGCTTTGTAAACAAAAATGTAGGGCAGGTAGTTAAAGTAAAAAAATCATGAGGATAGACAACAGCTCAAATTGTTATCAGTTCACAAGTTTGCTTGGATGTATGTGGGTCAATTTTGTTAAAATCTAGATGGTCCTTTCTATTACGAAATTACAGCGCATCAACACCAAACAACAGAAAAGAAAATCTGTATGTCCCTGTTTTTCATGCTTTATCTGGGACTACAGGAAGGGTAGGCCTTTTCTAGACTATGGAATCTAAGCTTCAGAAAAAAAAAATCATTTAAGCTGCAATATAAAGAATAGTTTTGGCCAGTCATGGTGGTTCACACCTGTAATCCCAGGACTTTGGGAGGCAGAGGTGGGCGGATCACTAGGTCAAAAGTTCGACACCAGCCTGACCAACATGGTGAAACCCCCTCTCTACTAAAAATACAAAAATTAGCTGGGCGTGGTGGTGCACGCCTATAATCCCAGCTAGTGGGGAAGCTGAGGCAGGAGAATGGCGTGAACCCGGGAGGCGGAGCTTGCAGTGAGCCGAGATCACGCCACTGCACTCCAGCCTGGGAGACACAGCGAGACTCCGTCTCAAAAAAAAAAAGAATATAGCAAGTACGCCATTCAACTAAGAAGGAAATGGTAAGGCTGCATCTGGGGCTGTTGACTGGAAGCACAAAGTTTCCTTTCCTTGTAGTAGTTCCTAAAGATTCCAGTTTACATGGAAAGACAGAAAGCTGTTACACCCATGGCAGGAGCAGAGAACCCCAGCGACAAATTCTAATTTTGAACAGGCAGGTGCCAGTGTATTTCTCAAACTGCAAACTAAGATGCAGAAACACAATTTTCCTGTTTCTTAGTTTTGGACCATTTCCCACCCGCCCAGCACGCCAGAGCAGGTTTTAATTGTTGTCAGGTGAGATGGTGAGTTAACTTTGAGTGTTGAGTTGACGGTCCAGTGGGATGTGGGTCCAGTTGAAAGGTGGATATATGTAGATCCAGACTCGACTGATATAGGCTGCAAATAAATTGATAGTGAATTTATGAATTATTAGAAAAGAAAGGACATTCATTATGATTTAATCGCAGTTGAATGTAGGCAGCACAAAGGGCTTATACTGTGTCTTTTTTTTTTAATATACTGGGTCTATTTTGCTCACCACTCTATGTCCCGTGCCTGGAAGTGCGACTAGTACATAGTAGGTGTTGCACACATAGTTTCAGAATGAAATTTTAGAAATCAAAATTCTACAAACATTGCACACAGGTTTATCGTTCCCTTATTTTCCGGGCGAGGTCAGGGCGCCCTTTGGTTTCGCGCTTCTGGCCCTTTAAGAAAGTGGAGGAGAAAGAAAGCGCTGCTGGGAAAAAGGGCGGGGCCGCGAGAGTCCCCCGTCCGTCCCGCCCACGTCCCGGCCGCAGCCAGCAGCTCGCGCTTGGCTCGGTTTTGGTAGCGGGACCCAGAAAATGTAAAGCATGCGCAGGAAGAGTCGCCAGGGTGAGTGACAGGCGAGCCCTGTGCTTTACTTCCGAGGGCGGTGTCAGCAAAGCTAGGTAAGGAGAGCGGGAGGACGGTGCCTGCCCCTTTAAGATCGACTCCACCCCGCCTCTGGAGGAAAATGACGCACTCGTCTACAGTTTCTGTAACGTAACCCTTTTGATCCCGTCAGCTCTCCTTCTCATTAAGAGAAATACCAAGTGGCCCCCACAGTCACGTACGTCATAACCCAGGCCTCATCGGTGCTGGGACGGGAGAGGGAAGCGCCGGTCTAAAGGACATGGGGTCCAAATCCCAAATAGTCTCTATTTGCTCTGCGTTATAGGTTGCATTGTGTGATTCAAGTGACAGCCTAGTACTGCTTAACAAAATTAGTCTAACGGTAGACCAGGCCCTGAGAGACCCCTGCGATCCCAGGACACTGATGTGGGGTAACTAACACCCACTGGAAGTCTACGCTGAGTTCACAGGCTATGTATGACCTGACATGCATTTTGGGCTGCCCTGTGTTTTGATATTTGAACCAGTTGCTGGTGTTTAAAAGCGGAAGCTGGCCGGGCGTGGTGGCTCGCGCCTGTAGTCTCAGCACTTTGGGAGGCCGAGGCAGAAGGATCGCTTGAGGTCAGGAGTTCCAGACCAGTCTGGCCAACATGGCGAAACCTCGTCTCTACACACGCACACAAGAATACAAAAATTAGCCGGGCGTGGTGGCACGCGCCCGTAATCCCAGGACTCGGGAGGCTGAGATAGGAGAATCGCTTGAACCTGGGAGTCGGAGGTTGCAGTGAGTCGAGATCGCACCACTGCACTCCAGCCTGGGCGACAGAGACTCTGTCTCAAAAAAAAAAAAAAAAGAAAGAAAAAGAAAAAAGTGGAAGCTAGTGTGTCAATATCTAGAGTTTTTCGATGATTTTGAGAAATCGGAGGGATCTGGCAGCATGTTCCTGCCTGGCCCTTTTGAACTGTTTGAAAACAGTCTCTAGCTTGCCACAGCCCCTGTGTTATTTTACAGCCAGCCTGCGTCACTCATTTATGATGTCCAGCCCCTTGTAGGGATTTGGATTTTTGATCCCTAATCTAAATACTTTAGTGGATTTAAGACCATTTAAAACATTTATGCAGAAGAGATCCGAGGTCTCCAAACAACTGGGTGCATAAGTTGTGTTTAAGTTGTTCTTCCTCATTCTCATTTATTCTTATCAGCGTGGGGGTGTGTGTGTGTATGTGTATGTGTATATATATATATAAAACGTCTTAGTGATCAGTTGCACAGGTGTTTTTCTATTGGAGCAAATCTTTTCAGTTTAGGCTTGGTAAAATCGAACCATCAGATGCTTTTACAGAAAGAGATCTAGGAGTTGGTGTTCTTTTATTACAATTAAATCCATACAGTATTTTTAAAGGAAAAAAAAACCTGAGTCTTGATTGCATTGTCTTCTGATATGACAATCTTTAGTGAAATAGAGTAGTCAATATAATTTGTATTAATGTATCTCTGCCCACAGACAATTATAAATTCATTAACCCCCCAGCTCTTGGCTAGACTTCACGAAGGCAAAAACTGTGTTTGCCCTGTTAACTACTTTATCCCACCACTAGAATAATAAGCTTCCTGAAGACACAAGACTTCTGTTATTTTGTTCAGTTACCAAGCATGCCTACGTTGTTAAATTTCTGAAAGAAGTTGTACAGTTGGCCCACAATATAACAATATAGCAATGTAAAATTACAGCAATAAAAATAACGCAAAAATACAGTGTAACAACTATTTACATAGCATTTACGTTGTATTAAGTATTAGGAGTCATCCAGAGATGATTTAAAGTATACCACAGCATATGCCTAGTATACCACAGCATATGCTTAGTTTATATGCAAATATGCCATTTTATATAAGGGACTTGAGTATGGTCTGTGGTACCCTGGAAGCAGGGGATACTGGAACCAATCCCTTGAGGATACTGAGGGATGACTGTATGCCTGATTTCCTGTGAGAGGCATTTTCTTGGGGATTCTTTCAAAATCAAATGCTTGTATATTTGTTGTGTTAAATTACTAAAAGGATTCTCTTGTGAAAAAGTATCATTTAAAAAGATTGGATTTTCCCAATTGATGCACCAAAGCTTTCATCTGAAATGAACTTGCACATGTGAGTCATCAGATACAGAGCTTACACTGTAATATTTTCTTTCTTTTTTTTTTTTTCTTTGAGACGGAGTTTTGCTCTTGTTGCCCAGGCTGAAGTATAATGGTGCGATCTCAGCTCAGTGCAACCTCTGCCTCACAGGTTCAAGCAATTCTCAAGTAGTGGAATTATAGGCACCTGCCATCATGCCTGGCTAATTTTTTTGTATTTTTAGTAGAGACAGGGTTTCACCATGATGACCAGGCTGGTCTTGAACTCCTGACCTCAGGTGATCCTCCCACTTCGGCCTCCCAAAGTGCTGGGATTACAGGTGTGAGCCACCGCCCCCGGCCAATATTTTCTTATTATGTAATGGGATCTGGAAATGTTGTTCTTCCTTGGAATTCTCAGTATTACTTTTTTTTTTTCCCCAGAGACTCAGAGGTTCCAGTTGAGATCAAGTTGGGAGACACACCCTTGTTCATTCTCCTTGAGAAGCAGCCATTATCAACAGAACATTGATAGAACCTGTGTTTGGGGAAAGGCCTGATGGCTTTGAGTCTAGGTTGGAAAGCACCCAGGAATCGCTATGGTCTCCTCTTGCAGGCTATGCGAAGCAGTGGTCTTCTCTTGTTTCCCTGTGGCCGGTGTCCCTGGAGGGGAGCTGGAAGCTTTTTGGATCCTGAGATAAAGGCTTTCCTGGAGGAGAACACTGAAGTCACCAGCAGTGGTAGCCTCACCCCTGAAATCCAGTTGCGGCTTTTGACCCCCAGATGCAAATTCTGGTGGGAGAGAGCTGACCTGTGGCCCCACAGTGATCCTTACTGGGCAATCTACTGGCCAGGAGGCCAAGCCCTGTCTAGGTATTACCCTATTGAAACCTTTAAGGCGGTACAGATCTTTGCTCTTTCAGTCCCCTCCAACTCCAGCCTCTACAAAAAACCACAGCAGGTCTGGGCGTGGTGGCTCATGCCTGTAGTTTCAGTACTTTGGGAGGCTGAGACTGTATAGTAAGCTGTGATCCTGCCACTGCAGTCCCGCCTGGCCTGTCTTTAAAAACAAAACAAAACAGAAACCAGCAAAACTCAAAAGTCTTCTTGTTTTCTTTTTTTTTCTTTCTTTCTTTCCTTTTTTTTTTGGTAGAGATAGGATCTTGCTATGTTGTCCAGGCTAGTCTTAAACTCCTGGCCTCCTCAACCTCCCCAAGTCCTGGTATTACAGACGTGGGCCTCTAAGCCTGACCTTAGGTTAGCCATATTTTTTGGTTGCCTTGTTGCATAATTTTCCCTTGTAACCCAAGCTTATCAAGCCATTTTCCCAAGTAGCTGTCTCCCCAAGAGAAATCCTAGAGTCAGCTGTCAGGACCCTGGATAGCTATAAGTGATCCAGAAATCTCATCTGTTAGGAGGTTCATGGTTCATAGCGCATGACCATTGCAGAGTTTTTAGATGGAAGCTAAATACCCAGTCCTTCAGCTCTCCTTTAATTCAGTGAATGTTGCTCCATAAATCTCACATTCTTTCCAGAGTTGCTTCTTTTCCCATAAAACAGGAGCTGTGAGTGAGTGGGGTGCTCAAAGATTCCCTCTTTTATTGGGTGCAGTGCCTGTAATCCCAGTGCTTTAGGAAGCCAGTGCAGGAGGACAGCTTGAAGTCAAGAGTTCGAGACCAGCTAGGCAACATAGTGATACCCCTGTCTCTACAAAAAAAAAAAGTTTTTGTAATTAGCCAGGTGTGGTGTCTTGTGCCTGTAATCTTAGCAACTCAGGAGGCTGCGGTGGGAGGATCACATGAACCCAGGATTTCTAGGTTACAGTGAGCTGTGATTGCACCATTGCACTCCAGCCTGGGTAATAGAGTGAGACCCTGTATCTATTTTTAAAAGAGAGAATAAAAGTCTCAGTGGTTCATGCCTGTAATCCCAGCACTTTGGGAGGCCGAGGCCGGCGGATCACTTGAGGTCAGGAGTTCAAGACCAGCCTGGCCAATGTGGCGATAGAGTGAGGAAAAAATCCCTCTTCTCTAGAGGCTTGTTGAAAATTTAGGACTTGAATCTGCGTTTTAATCCCCCCTCCCCATCTTCTAACTCTCCATATTGCAGAGGTCTTAGGGCATTTTCTCACATAGCCACACTATACTTCTTATTGAAACACAGCTGATGAAATAAAGGCAAGAGCTTTTTGCATTTTGATCTAGTCTTTGTTGTAGGATTGGTAAATGATTTCGTCTGTTTATGCCCTGTGGTTCTAAAGCTGTGAAACAAAAAAGGTGATAAGGACTTCTGTTTCATAGGAATGGTATAGCCTACGTAATTAGTGTTATATGTAGTTTTAAGTAAAGTGTGTAAATGAAAACATAGAGCTTTTGGTTGGAAATTCCAAGGACTGGAAAGCTTTCCAGCTGGTACAAAATAATGCCAACTTTCTGATTGTTGTGTTGCTAGATTTTCAAGCTTTATTTAGTTACATCATAGTTTTAGAATGCTGACATCTTAAGTGATATCTATTAAAGTGACTATCAACTTGAAATAAAATCAACTTCTTTAAGAGACTGAGTTAGATGTCATAAATTGGTGACCCATAGGTGTGTTTTGTTTGACCTGTACTTATAAACTTCAAAAAAATTATTTGCTGATATTTAAAACTGGCGAGATTTCATGTAAAAATTGACTTTGCTTTGAAAAACAGGGATACCTGGTAAACAGGGATTCTGTGTGGCAACAGTGAGCTGAAGATGGGTAGCAGCTATTTATTTACTTATTTAGAGATGGAGTTTTGTTCTCGTCATCCAGGCTGGAGTGCAATGGCGTGATCTCAGCTCACTGCAACCTCCACTTGAACCACTCCGGGTTCAAGCAATTCTTCTGCCTCAATCTCCCGAGTAGCTGGGATTACAGGTGCCCTCCACCACACCTGGCTACTTTTAGTATTTTTAGTAGAGACGGGGTTTCACCATGTTGGCCAGGCTGATCTCAAATTCCTGACCTCATCTTCCCAAAGTGCTGGGATTACAGGTGTGAGCTACTGCACCCAGCCTATTTATTTATTTAGAGATGGAGTCTCACTGTGTTGTCCAGGTTGGAGTGCAGTGGTGCAATCTCAGCCTACTACAGCCTACACCTCCCAGGTTCAAGTGATCCTCCTGCCTTGGCCTCTCAAGTAACTGGGATTATAGGCACCCGCTGGATAATTTTGTATTTTTTTTTTTTTTTTGAGACAGAGTCTCGCTCTGTCACCCAGGCTGGAGTGCAGTGGTGTGATCTTGGCTCATTGCAACCTCCGCCTCCCAAGTTGAAGTGATTCTCCTGCCTCAGCCTCTCAAGTAGCTGGGACTACAGGCTCGTGCCACCATGTCGGGCTAATTTTTGTATTTTTAGTAGAGACAGGATTTCACCATGTTGATCAGGCTGGTTTTGAACTCCTGACCTCGTGATCCACCCTCAGCCTCCCAAAGTGTTGGGATTACAGGCATGAGCCAACGTGCCTGACCTAATTTTGTATTTTTATTAGAGACACGGTTTCACCATGTTGGCCAGGCTGGTCTCGAACTCCTGACCTCAAGTGATCTGCCGGCCTTGGCCTCCCAAAGTGCTGGGATTACAGGCATGAGCCACCGTGCCTGGCGGTAGCAGCTATTTAGACAGGGCATGTATACCTCTACTTTGCCATAGTTTTACTGGTAGATGTTGTCAAGTCCCAGGTTCTTGGTGCCATGAACAAAGAATTGGACATGACACACATACAAGTAGTAAAGCAGCAAACAGTTTGTTAAGCACAATGCGATCAGCAGTGGATCAGGCTGACCCGTGAGTGGTATCAGCCCTGGTTTGTTACATTTCATGGCCTTTTATATTCTTTTTCCTCACTTGCTTAACCTTACTTTAGTTTTCAGAAGTGAATTGCTCATCCTTGCTTTTCCCTCATTGTGCCTAAACTGCACTTTATTTCTCATAAGCTAATTGTGCATCCTTTCTTAACAGTATTTTATCTTTCCCGACAAAATTGCTTATCTTTTATTTCTTGTAACCAAATTGCTACTGCAAGCCCTTTCAACTTATTTTCCTTATCTTGCATGTTCCAACTCATTGCTTACTCCCTTATCTATTAGTGCTTACTTTCTTATTTCATATGTCCTGTTTCTGCTATCTTGTATGTTTTGCTTTTGGTATTGCTTCAGCTAGCCTATGTCCAATGGGTCCCCTTCACCCCGACTTCCTCTGCCATTCTCCTGCCTCAGTAGTACCCACTGTTCCTTATTACTCCAATCCTAAGATCAAGAGTCAGCTGAAATTTGTTATTTCAGTGTTTCCCCATCCATCTTCACTTGTTTGGTAACTGTTTAGCCCCAGTCCAAATTCCTTGGCTGAACTGGACTTTGGGTTTTACCAGAGAGGTCATTATACTACAATTCAAGCAGCAGGAAAGTCACTCTATTATTTAGTCTAGAGGAGACAGTGACTCTTGGGTTGAGTTTACTTAATTTTAGTCTTTGTTTTAGCAATATTTTGTCAGTCTTAATTCCTGGTGCTTGGTAGTTTCTGGAACGTACTAAGTATTCAATACTTTGTCAGCCCAAATGAGAGACTGAGGCATGAGTCTCAACCAGCCGAGGTTTGTTAAGCCCAAGAAAAATACAAGTCACAGAAAAGTTTGTGGCCTGTGCTCTTCTAAGAGGTTTTTAGGAGGCACAGCCTGCCTGCCTGCCTGCCTTCCTTCCTGCCTGCCTGCCTTCCTTCCTTCCTTCCTTCC
>NW_012102066.1:1271788-1282803 GCF_000951045.1 Mandrillus leucophaeus | reverse complement strand
CTCCCAAAGGGCTGGGATTACAGGCATGAGCCACTGTGCCCAACCTACAACTTTGTTTTGAAAAAAATTGACTTGAATAGCATGATCAGTCAGTTGTGTGGTACTGTGCTTCATACCTGCTGAAGAGAAAGACCAAATGACTAGGTCCTTTCTTCTGCCACCTCTGCCCAGCTCTGGAGATGGACTTTTTGTGTCACTCTAGTCAGACCAAACTTGCCAAGGTTGGACCAAGTTCTTCTGCTACGTTTCACTATTTCTTTTGTCCAGTCAACCTAAGGACATGTCTTTTCTTTCTTTTCCTTTTTTTTTTTGGATACCTCTTATTTGCCGAGACCAGCCGGGTTGGGGAGACCCTAACCCAGCGGCGCTAGAGGAATTAAAGACACACACACAGAAATAATAGAGGCGTGAAGTGGGAAATCAGGGGTCTCACAGCCTTCAGAGCTGAGAGCCCCGAACAGAGATTTACCCATGTATTTATTAACAGCAAGCCAGTCATTAGCATTGTTTCTGTAGATATTAGATTAACTAAAAGTATCCCTTATGGGAAATGAAGGGATGGTCTGAAATAAAGGGATGGGTTGGGCTATCTGCAGCAGGAGCATGTCCTTAAGGCACAGATCACTCATGCTATTGTTTGTGGTTTAAGAAAGCTTTTAAGTGGTTTTCTGCCCTGGGTGGGCCAGGTGTTCCTTGCCCTCATTCCAGTAAACCCACAACCTTCCAGCGTGGGCGTTATGGCCATCATGAACATGTCACAGTGCTGCAGAGATTTTGTTTATGGCCAGTTTTGGGGCCAGTTTATGGCCAGATTTTGGGGGGCCTGTTCCCAACACTTATTTTTCCTCATCTCTCTGAGACATGTTTCTCCTTTCTTTTTAATTTAGGTATCTTTTGGATAATCCTGATGTTGTCAGAGGAAAATCTGTATTAGATCTTGGGAGTGGTTGTGGAGCGACAGCTATTGCTGCTAAGATGAGCGGGGCATCAAGGATCTTGGCCAATGACATAGACCCTAGTAAGGATTCATATTTTAAAATATTTAAGGCTCATCTTTTTTTTCTTCTCCAGAATAAATACGTACACATGCTCAGTGTGGTAGCTTATCGTCGTACGTATTTTGTGATCAGACATTGTGAATCTGTGTGCACTGGGACATTATCTGTAGGAATCCCCTGAGGTCGGAGTAGATGGTACATTTTTCCCAAGAGGATTTGTGTCTGCCAGACATCCTGGAGGGAGCACTTCTGTTAATTTATGGGTTAGGAATTTCCTGAAATAAGTAAATAGTGTTTATTTGACCCCAAACCCAAGTGAGTGTTGGCCTGTCTTTGAGGGTGATTTTTATTCCATTAGAACCCAGGCTGAGACAGGTAAGTTTTTATTTGATCTTTTCTTCTGGTCTACCCTTTCACTGAGAATATAGTCCTTGAAAACCTTTATTTTATAAAGGAGTCTCAGTTCTTCTGTTTTTTTTTGGATACAGAGCCTCACTCTGTTGGCCAGGCTGGAGTGCAGTGGCATGGTCTCGGCTCACTGCGACCTCCACCTCCTGGGTTCAAGTGATTCTCCTGCCTCAGCCTCCCGAGTAGCTGGGGTTACAGGCATGCACCACCATGTCCAGCTAATTTTTGTATTTTTATTAGAGACAGGGTTTCACGATGTTGGCCAGGCAGGTTTCAAACTCCTGACCTCAGGTGATCCGCTTGCCTCGGCCTCTCAAAGTGCTGGGATTACAGGCGTGAGCCACTGCGCCCAGCCAAGTGGTCTCAGTTCTAATTTATTGCCATGCTCAATCAAGCCCAAGGCTTGTTTCCCTGTTCACAGTAAAAAACACAATATTTTGGTTAATGAAATCAGCAAATATTCCTAAAATTCCCAGCATTTCTAGGTGTTTTGAATTGTTTGTTTTGTTTTCAGGATATCCAGTCATATATTTGGAAATTGTGGTATAGCTTATATTGAGATAACCTTTATACTTCTTTAAACAACAACTTTCAACAAAAAGGAAGAAAAATATATTGTTAGCAGATCTTTTAAATTATTTAATCAACAGGGAATTATAACAGCCTAGCATATACCAATTCATTTTGTGCTTTTTTTTCTTTTTTTTAAGTTGCAGGAATGGCTATTACACTAAATTGTGAATTGAACCGACTGAATCCTTTTCCTATTTTAATCCAAAACATTTTGAATTTGGAACAAGATAAGTGGGACCTTGTTGTTCTTGGCGATATGTTTTATGATGAAAACCTTGCAGATAGTCTTCATCAGTGGCTGAAGAAGTGCTTCTGGACCTATAGAACTCGAGTACTGATTGGTGACCCTGGGCGGCCCCAGTTCAGTGGACACAGCATTCAGCATCACCTGCACAAAGTGGTAGAATATTCACTTTTGGAGCCTACTAGGCAGGAAAACAGTGGACTGACAACAAGCACAGTGTGGGATTTTCAGCCTTGAGTTGTCGAAGTGCTTCCAAGTATGAATATAGTAATGTTTGGATCTGACTCTGAAAGTTTTCTCTATAGGAGATACTCTCCAGTTTAATGAATGTAATTCTTGTTAAACGGCATATCTTGTTTTTAAAATATGAAGGTTTAGAGTTTTGCTTACTTTTGTCATGTAACTGGTTCTGTATTTCTATGCATGCCAATTATACACATCTCTATCTGCATTGTTTTGTATTTTAACCACTGAAAAAATATGATTATACAATGCCATACTCAGTGGTGGCAGCATTTAAGTAATGCAGAGGAATGAAACATTGTAGCCAGATCTGTTTCTGTAGTTGAGAACAACTGTGATGTAACTTTTAATTAAACAAACAAAACATAGAAGAATATATATATTTTTTCTTTTTTTAGAGACAGAGTCTCTGCTCCCAGGCTGGAATGCAGTGGCTATTCAGAGGCTTAATCATTGAGCACTGCAACCTTGAACTCTGGGCTTTTTTTTTTTTTTTTGAGATGGAGTCTCGCTCGTTGCCCAGGCTGGAGTGCAGTGGCGCATATCTCAGCTCACTGTAGCCTCCGCCTCCCACATTCAAGTGATTGTCCTGTCTCAGCCTCTGGAGTAGCTGGGATTTTAGGTGTGCACCACCATGCCTGGCTCATTTTTGTATTTTTAGTAGAGACTGGGTTTTGCCATGTTGGCCAGGCCAGTCTCAAACTCCTGACCTCAGGTGATCCACCCGCCTTGGCCTCCCAAAGTGCTAGGATTACAGGTGTGAGCCACCACACCAGCCTAACAGTGTTTTTTATTTCGATCACTTCCTTTTGATTTTTTCTTATAGCTTCTATCTCTGCTTATGTCACCCATCATTCTTGCATGTTGTATGCTTTTCACATTAGAGCCCTTTGCATGTTAATCAGTTATTTTAAATTTATGATCTGATAATTCTAAAATGTCTACCATATCTGAGTCTGGTTCTGATGCTTGTCTTTCCAGACTGTTTTTTTGTCTTTTAGCATGCCTTGTAATTTTTTGTTGATAGCTAGACATGATGTATTGGATAAATAAGCAGGTAAACTAAGGTAGCATGAGGTTTTAAAATCTGGGTAGGGCTATTGTTTGCTGTAGTGTAGCTATTACAGGCTAAATTTTCCTCTAGTGTCCTTGCTGTTGTCTCCCCTGTTATCTTTGAGTTTCCCTAGAGATTCCTTCTTATATAGAGTCTGAAGCTTGCAGTTTTTTTCACCTGTAATTCCCTGTTATTATACAGTAGCCTAATTGATGTGATAAAGTATGGGAGAAGGTATGTTCTATAGTTCTGTGATTAAGTCTCAGTCATTTAAGTCAGCCTGTGCTCCTGCTGTGACCTTCACAAGTGCTTTCAGCTTTTCTTTTGTCCCTTTGGTGAGACAGGAAAGCTAGAGGAGGCTAGAGCTGGGTACTTCCTTTCCCCCAGGTCAGCTAGGCTCTAGTAAAATAGTTTCCCTTGAGAGCTGGCTTTTGTTAAGGAGAATTGAATGCTTGGGCATATTTCAAAATGGTTACTTTCCCCATCCTCATACCAGAAAAAGGGATTTTTCTCTGATCCTCACCCTGAGAACCTGGTAGGTATCCTGGAGGTAAAACTATGAAAGTGTGGTGTCTCCCCTAGGAATGGGCCCCCTTGAGTTGGTTTGTTTTAATTTAACAAAGTTTAATTGAGCAAAGAACAATCTGTGAATTAGGCAGCTCCCAGAAGCAGTGTAGGCTCAGAGTGACGGCAGGGTTACCACACCTGGTGAGATAACGGTTATGGACAGATTCCTGGAGCTTTTGATTTTTTTTTTTTTTTTTGAGACAGAGTCTCTTATCACCCAGGCTGGAGTGCAATGGCACGATCTTGGCTCACTGCAACCTCTGCCTCCTGGGTTAAAGTGATTCTCCTGCCTCAGCCTCCCAAGTAGCTGGGATTAGAGGCGTGCATCACCATGCTCAGCTGGGATTACAGGCATGCACCACCATGCCCAGCTAATTTTTGCATTTTTAGTAAAGACAGGGCTTCACCATGTTGGCCAGGCTGGTCTCAAATTCCTGTCCTGAGGTGATCCATCCGCCTCAGCCTCCCAAATTGCTGGGATTACCATTGTGAGCCACTGCACCAGGCTGGAGCTGTTGATTCTTAAGTCCATCCACATGGAGCCTCCAGCAACTCAGAAATTATAGCATAAATGTTCCTACTGGTACTGGCTCCAGCAAAAGGCTTCTGCTCCCTGTAAGCTGTGGTTCTTTGTATTTGCATTTCTAATATGTGAGGCATTTGCTCTTTAACCTTAAATAAATTAGGATCTAAGTGTTGTTGATTTTTCAGTTTATTCAGCTTTATTCTTATTGTGAGGATGGGAATGATGACTTCCAATCTCTTTATATTAGAACATATAAATCAGACTAGAGACTGGAAATTTTTGTTGTTGTTGTTGTTGAGGTTTTTGTTTTGTTTTGTTTTTAGACAGGGTCTTGCTCTCTCATCCAGGCTGGAGTTCCGCAATGTGACCATGCTCACTGCAGCCTCGACTTTCCAGGCTCAGGTAATCCTCCCACTTCAGCCTCCTTAGTAGCTAGGACTGCAGGCATGCACCACCATGATGCCTGGCTAGATTTTTTATTTTGTATTTTTTGTAGACATGGAGTCTTGCTACATTGGCCAGGCTGGGTATTACTGGGTGTTTTTTTCTTTCCTCCTTTATTTCTTTCCATATTTACTTATTCAATGAATATTTGAGTGCTTATTATATACCAGGCACTGTTCTAGGCACTGGGGATATAGGGATACAGCAATGAAAAAAAAAGATAAATATTTTGTCCTTACAAAATTTATATTCTAGAGTAGGGAGACATAATGAACAAATGAAAAGTAAAACAGGCATCAGATGGTGATAGGTAGTAAGGAGAAAAAGAGGTAAAGGTGATAGGGAATACTGGGTACTAGATGGGGTACAGATATTTTAAACAGAGTGGTGAGAAATAATTAATACAACTAGCAACATAAAAAAGGAGGAAAATAAAACTGCAAACTGTTTTAGGAAGATAAATCCTTCAAAGACCCAAAGAAGCTCACAACTTAAAAGTCAAAACTGGTTTCTGCAAAAAGGGGAAAATACGATTGACTTGGTTAAATATTCAGTATTAAATTTTATTGAATTCGTCTTTAGAAAAATTTCATAGATAGAACAGGCCTTACCCTTTTTGCACATATATACATATGTGCCACCTTTGCAGTGGCAACATATATAGCCACACTATAAACATACCACATTTATAAAGCAATAGTAAGGACAAGAAATGGAGTTGAATAAGTACCCCCCAACATACACAAGAAAGTTAGCATACTTACCCCGTTTTTCACTACATCAGAGGCAAAATAAGAAATCTTTTAAGAAAATCTCAACAAGACAGGCTCATGACAAAATGAATATGCTAAATTTGCGGGTTGGTTTAAGCATGGTATGTGTCAGGTAATTTTGTGATTACCAAAAAGTTTTCACTTGAAAACTAAGACCTTTGCTGTTTATTTCACAATGTGAAATCAGTAGAACCTGAGGATACAAATCTCTATAGTGATATTCTGTATTTACTCATTTTTACACATTTTTGAATGCAATTTTGCTAAGGAAGGAAAGCTTACAGATGAATAAAATGTAATTGGGAAGAGTAGCCATAAAATTCAATGAACTAAGAGGCTGGGCAAGAGCCTCTGTAATACTAATACGCTGAATGGCTAATAAGTCACTTCATTTCAGTGAAACAAATACCTAAATCCCTTTAAGAATTAACAGGCTTGATGTTCAGGTCTGCTTTTGGCAAATGGGTATTTAAATACTCCAGGAAGGTAAGAGCCAGAAAATAGGAAGGTAACTATGCTTTTAGAAATATGTTGACTTAGATTCTCCCAAGGTTTATACTTACAGGTAAGCTTACAACAATAACTCAAATACCTACATAGGAGAAGGAAATCTCAAGGGAAAACAGTTAATTTTAAAGTTATTTTAAAAACAAAATCCAACACCATAGATCAGAGTTCATGCTAGGATTATCATTTCAAAAATAATGACTCATCCAACAGATATAGAATAATAGCACTATTAAGATGTTTAAGAGTAAAGCACAAACATGTATATACCAAGACTCAGCTAATTCTCTGAGAGTTATAACTTAAGACAATAAAATAATTAAAAGTAGTGTTAACATTAAATAGAATGCAAATCTCTATAGATGGTTTCCTGGGAAAGTAGTTTTGATAAGCTTTCCTAGTATTGATCATCTTCAAAAAAGCATCAATAAACAGTCCATGTCACTTGCTTTAGTTTGTTTGGGCCTACTAATTGCTCCAACACTTCTCGTGAATGATCTATAAAAGAAAACAATGACAATATATTAATTGACAATAATAAATGTTTAATGTTTCCTCATGTCTAACTGGAGATGATGTTAATACACAGTTATTTAAAGGATTAAAGGAGGTGATCTATAAAGCACAGTATATAACTAACTCGCTAATAATTAACGGTAGCCCTTACTATTATTAGGTGTAGTGCACCTATCACAGTATTACTTGTTTAAAAAAAAAAAAACAGGCATTTGTTGTTTTCTGTGTAATTTCATCATAATTCCACCAACCAGAGTAATGGTGCAATTTCACCATTAACCTGTGTTAATGGTTAATAACTTTTTTCAGGATCTTAACTGGAAATAGATGATTCACTAAAGTGGAGTGACTGAACAGCATTTAATTAAGGGAATATTTACCAAAAAAGTAGGATTAAAGAAAGCCAATAAACCACCTTGGGAAGCTGCAACACACCCAAAGGGTTAGAGGAGGTACTAGTCACCAGAATGTGACAAGTTGACCTGTAGTTGAACATTTTTCCATGTCTGTATAATACTATTATAAAACATGATTTTAAATAGATAACCATTATATAAATACACTGTAATTTAACCAATCTATATTATTGGACATTTAGATGTTTTCAGTTTTTCACAATGTACAGTCGTGATTTTGATATGGTTTCCATCCTAGTTTTAGGATGTCTTTAAAAAATCTGAATTAAAGCAAAAATACTGATAAAATTTTGTTAGTTTAAATATTACTCATAAGTTTAACAGACTTGTTTCCATAGATACAACTTATGTTTTATATACAACTTATGTTTTATATACAACCTAACCCAGTCTTGGAAATCCTGTAATTTGGTGGTTCCTAGACAGATTTCACAGACCAGTAGGAAAAAAAAAAAAAAAAAAAGATGGGCCCAACATATACAGTGACAAAGTTTTCTTTTAAGTTAAACAAAATTAAGCAAAAATACCAAGGTTTATTGCCAGTAAGAGAACCAGAGAGTGTATAGAAATGAAAAGTTATTATCATTGGGAAAACAAAGGTTTACAATTCCATTTTTTAAAAAAGTAGCTAGTAAGATAAATGCAGTTTTATTCATGGTCATAAAAATATTATTGGTTATTGTAGAGGAAATCTAAATCAAAGATAGGTTCAAATTATGTTGAAAGTAAAAGAATGGAAAGACATACCATATAAATGGCAACCATGACAAAGCTGGGTGGCTATAGAAGAGGGGGGAAACACTTTCCAACTCTTTCTGTGAGGCCAGTGTTACCCTGATACCAAAGCCAGACAAAGACGTCACATGAAAACTGCAGACAAGGATCTTTTATTAATATAGACTAAAAAATGCTCAACAAAACACCACACCAAATCCAGCCACTAGAAGAAAGGATTACATACCATGACCAACTGAGATTTATCATAGGAATGCAAGGTTAGTTTAACATCTGAAAATCAATGAGTATACTATGTTAATGTCCTATTGCTGCTGTAACAAATTACAACAAACCTAGTGGCTTAAAGCAACAAATTTGTTATTGTACAGTTTTGAAGGTCAGAATTCCAAAATGGGTCTCACTGGGCTAAAATCAGGTATGGGCAGGTCTGCATTACTTTTTAGAGGCAAGTTTTATCTTTTTTTTTTGGAGGCTGTACAGGAGAATCTACTTCCTTTACTTTTCTAGCTTCTAGAAACTACCACATTCCTTGCATTCCTTCCGGCTTAAAGTGAACAATATTGGGCTGGGTGCGGTGGCTCATGCCTGCAATCCCAGCACTTTGGGAGGCGAGGCAGGCATATCATGAGGTCAGGAGTTCGAGACCAGCCTGGCCAACATAGTGAAACCCCATCTCTACTAAAAATAAAAAAATTAGCTAAGCATCATGGCACACGCCTGTAGTCCCAGCTACTCGGGAGGCTGAGGTGGGAGAATCACTTGAACTAGGGAGGCGGAGGTTGCAGTGAGCCGAGACCACGCCATTGTACTCCAGCCTGGGTGACAGAGTGAGACTCTGTCTCAAAAAAAAAAAAAAAAGTGGGCATCATTGGGCATAGTCCTTCTCAAGCTGCCATCTCTATGGTCCTTCTCTGTCCTTCTACTTTTAAGGACCCTTATGATTATATTGGGCCTACATAGATAATCCAGGATGATCTCCCTACTTAAAAATCAACTGATTAGCAACTTTAATTCCATTGGCAACCTTATGTAACATAACATACTCACATTTTGGGCATTAGAACATGGATATCATTGGGTGGGTGAGAGCATTATTCAGCTTACCACCTACACCATTCTAATAGAACAAAGAACTAAAACCACATGATCATCTCAACAGACAAACACCATTTGGCTGGGTGCGGTGGCTCACGCCTGGAATCCCAGCACTTCGGGAGGCTGATCACCGGAGCCCAGGAGTTCAAGACCAGGCTGGCTAAGATGGGAAAACCCCGTCTCTACTAAAAATACAAAAAATAAATTAGCCAGGCATGGTGGTGGGTGTCTGTAATCCCAGCTACTCAGGAGGCCGAGGCAGGGGAATCGCTTGAATCCAGGAGGCAGAGGTTGCAGTGAGCTGAGATGCTGCCACTGCACTCCAGCTTGGACAACAGAGCAAGACTCAGTCTCAAAAAACAAAACAAAACAAAACACCAGTTGACAAAAACCAATGCTCATTCAACCAACTAGGAATAGAAGATGACTTCCTCAACCTGATAAAGGGCATCTATGAAAAACCCATAGCTGGCAGGGTGCAGTGGCTTATGCCTGTAATCCCAGCATTTTGGGAGGCCAAGGCGGGAGGATCACTTGAGCCCAGGAGTTCAAGACCAGCCTGGGAAATATAGTGAGACTCTGTCTCTGCAAAAGAAATTTAAAAATTAGCTGAGTGTGGTGGCACATGCCTGTAGTCCCAATTACTCAGGAGGCTGAGGTAGGAGGATCTGCTTGAGCCTGGGAGACAGAGGTTGCAGTGAGTGTGTTCATGTCACTGCACTCCAGCCTGAACAACAGAGCAAGACCCTGTCTCAAAAACAAACAAGAAAAACCTATAGCTAATAGTGAAAAATTAAATGTTTTCTCCCTAGGATCAAGACAAGGATATCCACTCGTTTTTGAGACAGTCTCACTCTTGTTGCCCAGGCTGGAGTTCAATAATGTGATCTCGGTTCACTGCAACCTCTGGCTCCCAGGTTCAAGTGATTCTCCTGCCTCAGCCTTCCGAGTAGCTGGGATTACAGGCGCCCTCAACCACGCCCAGTTAATTTTTTGTACTTTTAGTGGAGATGGGGTTTCACCATGCTGGCCAGGCTGGTCTCAACTCCTGACCTCAGCAGTTTGAGACGTGATCCACCTGCCTTGGCCTCCCAAAGTGCTGGGATTACAGGCGTGAGCCACCGTGCCCCGCCAGGATGTCCACTCTTGCCATTTCTATCCAACATTGTATCAGAGGTTCTAGTCATGGAAATTAGGCAAGAAAAAGAAAAGGCATTCAGGTTGGAAGAACTAAAACTATTTGTAGATGATGTTATATTGTGTATACAATATCCCAAGGAATTCACTAAAAAAATAGAATAAATGAGTTCAGCAAGGTACAAGAACAATATATAAAAATCAAATGTATTTCTATATACCAACAATGAATAATCCAAAAATGAACTAGAAAATAATTCCATTTATGTTGCCATCAAAAATAATAGAGTACTTAGGAATAAATCGAATGAAAGTGAAAAACTTACACTCTGAAAACTATAGGCCATTATTGAAAGAAATTAAAGATCTAAATAAAAAAATCCAGACCAAAAGACTTAATATTATTAAGATAGCAATATTTCCCAAATTACCTACAGATTCAGTGAAATTCATATCAAAATACAAGCTGGCTTTTTATCGTTTGCAGAAATCAATAAGATGGGGCCTGGCAGGGTGGCTAACACCTGTAATCTCAGCACTTTGGGAGGCCAAGGCAGGCGGATTCCTTGAGCTCTTAAGACCAGCCTGGGCAACATGGTGAAACCCTGTCTCTACTAAAAATACAAAAATTAGCCAGAAGTGGTAGTGCGCACCTGTTGTCCCAGCTACTTGGAGGACTAAGGTGGGAGAATCGCTTGAACCCTGGTGGTCAAGGCTGCAATGAGCTGAGATGGCATCACTGCACTCCAGCCTGGGTGACAGAGACCCTGTCTCAA
>NW_012102066.1:1268612-1270718 GCF_000951045.1 Mandrillus leucophaeus | reverse complement strand
AAAAAAAAAAAAAAAAAGAAAAGAAAAAAGAAACACGTACTCTCCAGACTGAAAAAGAGCTAACGGGTCATTTATGCTAATCACACGACTGATGCTTGATGTCACCTTCCTATTTGTTTCCCTATCCTAGTAACAGTTAAGCCAGTTTACACTAAAGAGGCTCAGGAAGGAATTATAGATTGTGGTTCAGATGACTTAGGTTTTACTTCCAGTTCTATCAACTATTTCTAAGATGTGGGGCAAGCCACTTAAATCAATTGTATCTCTGTTCCCTTATCTTTAAAATGAAGGGGTTGTATAGATGACCTTGTTGGGGCTCAGAAAAGGATTCCCCAAAGTATGGCCCTTTGGCATGCTGAGTACTTTGAACTAAAGGACATTGGAAGGCCTCAGAATTCTCCTCAGAACCAAGGTCTCTGACCTTCTCCTGCCCTCCTATCTCCTACCCTTCATTCTCCCCAAGTGAGTCACAGAAACCAGGATTCCTCTTCCCCAAGGTGGGTCACAGAAACTAGAACTCTTTTCCCCAAAGGAAGACATAAAACCTACAAATATTACTCTAAACTTCCCCAGCCTTTGCCCAGGAGCTGGCCATAAAGAAATTCTCTGACGTACCCTTGTCGGATAGGAGATCCTAAGGCCCTCATTCCAGAGTGGACCTCGCCCTATACCCTGGAAAAAGGAATGTCACACAGAAAGGCCAAGAAGAATCTGAACAAACAGGCCTTGCTGGGTTTCTCCACTCTGTTACTGTTAGCTCATTCTCTTCTCCAGTCACATCTCTACATGGCTGGCCATGCTTCATAAGCATAAAAACAAGCAGTTTTCCCTGGATGTTTGGCTGTTCATTTCTGAAGTCTCCTATAATCTTTGACCAAATAAACCTGTTACACCTTTCTCTTATTAACCTCACTTTTCTTATAGGACTGTCAGCCTTGATCCTTATGATGGGTGAGGAAAGGTATAGCGTTCTGCCTCCCAACCTCTAAGGAACTGTTGACCACCTCTGTAAAAATCTATGACAATATAGATGGAGAGCATTTTTTGAAAGATTCATGGTAGGAGCACTTGGAACACCAAGAAGAAGAAGAAACTATGGGAAATACAAACTTTTTTGTTGTTGTTGTTGAGACGGAGTCTCGCTCTGTCACCCAGCCTGGGGTGCAATGGTGCCATCTCAGCTCACTGCAACTTCCATCTCCCAGATTCAAGTGATTCTTCTGCCTCAGCCTCCCAAGTAGCTGGGACTACAGGCGCCCGCCACCATGCCCGGCCAATTTTTGTATTTTTAGGAGAGACAGGGTTTCACTATATTGGCCAGGCTGGTCTCAAACTCCTGACCTTGTGATCTGCCTGCCTCGGCCTTCCAAAGTGCTGGGATTACAGGCGTAAGCCACCGTGCCCAGCCGAGAAATACAAACTTTTAACAAAGTATTTTTTTCAAATGTTCAAGGAAAATGCAATTTAGACATTTTTATAGAACACACAGTGAAAAAAGTACGGCTGAACACATTTTTACAAATAATGATCGAAGTCCTAGTGTTTCATTACAGTGATCTGGCAAAAATAAATATGTCATGCAGGATTAGTAATGAATGAAATGAATGAATAACAAGGAAACAGAATAATATAGAATTAAGAAAAATATGAAATAAAAAAATGAGTTATCCTTTAAGCAAGGAATCAGCTTTAATTAAAGGGAAACCCTGACGCAAACCACTTGGGTCTTAAAATACTGTTTTGGCTGGGCATGGCAGCTCATGCCTGTAATCCCAGCACTTTGGGAGCCAAGGTGGGTGGATCGCTTGAGCCCAAGAATTCGAGACCAGTCTGACCAACATGGTGAAATGCTGTCTCTATTTATAAATAAATAAATAATAAAAATTTTAAATACTGTTTTGGCTGTTTGTGGCTAATCTTGACATCTGTATTATCCAGAATCTACGTAAAGAACTTGCTGGCTGGGTGTGGTGGCTCACACCTGTAATCCCAGCACTTTGGGAGGCCGAGGCAGGTGGATAACCTGAGGTCAGGAGTTCAAGACCAGCCTGGCCAACATGGTGCAACCGTATCTCTACTAAAAAAATACAAAAAAAATTAGCCAGG
>NW_012102066.1:1262972-1264172 GCF_000951045.1 Mandrillus leucophaeus | reverse complement strand
TGTCTCTACTAAAAATACAAAAATTAGCCAGAAGTGGTAGTGCGCACCTGTTGTCCCAGCTACTTGGAGGACTAAGGTGGGAGAATCGCTTGAACCCTGGTGGTCAAGGCTGCAATGAGCTGAGATGGCATCACTGCACTCCAGCCTGGGTGACAGAGACCCTGTCTCAACAACAACAACAACAACAACAACAACAACAAAAAGAAATTGATAAGATGATTCTAATATTTGTATGAGAATTGGGGGGACCCAGAACAGTCAACAGAATTTTGAAAAAGAACAAAATTAGAGACTTAACACTTCCCAATTTCTTTCTTTTTTTTTGAGATGGAGTCTCACTCTGTCGCCAGGCTGGAGTGCAGTGGGCATGTTCTCGGCTCACTGCAACCTCCGCCTCCCAGGTTCAAGCGATTCTCCTGCCTCAGTCTCCCAAGTAGCTAGGACTACAAGTGCGTGCCACCATGCCCAGCTAATTTTTGTATTTTTAGAGACAAGAGTTTCACCATGTTGGCCAGGATGGTTTCGATCTCTTGACCCCATGATCTGCCCGCCTTGGCCTCCCAAAGTGCTGGGATTACAGGTGTGAGCCACCGCACCCAGCCAACACTTCCCAATTTCATTTTAGCTGCTGTATCTACAATAATTTTGGCATTTTTCCAAGTTGTGAATGTTAGTTATCAAACGTTATATATAAATATTTGTCTTCTGTCTACATTTGTCACTCTTCTGTGGGAATTCACTATTGCACATTATAGGAAGATGCTTTTCCCTCCAATAGTAAGCATGGAACATTTTTATGTAATTTAAAATTTTTGATGCTAGATGGCAGTATTATATTAGTCTCCTTAGGCAGCTTCTTCCTATGAAGATAGAGTATTTAGGACTGTGGGTTTAAATAAGAATATTCAATGCCTTTATTATGCTGCAGGGAAAAACTATGGGGTCGCTGAGTATTTCATAATCCCTTGGCAGAACATTTTATAGAAACACATACTCTCTTGGCCGGGCGCGGTGGCTCACGCCTGTAATCCTAGCACTTTGGGAGGCCGAGACAGGCGGATCACGAGGTCAGGAGATCAAGACCATCCTGGCTAACACGGTGAAACCTGTCTTTACTAAACATACAAAAAAAATTAGCCGGGCGTAGTGGTGGGTGCCTGTAGTCCCAGCTACTCGGGAGGCTGAGGCAGGAGAATGGCG
>NW_012102066.1:1251923-1259407 GCF_000951045.1 Mandrillus leucophaeus | reverse complement strand
GGCCAGGCTGGTCTCAAACTCCTGAACTCAGGTGATCCACCTGCCTCGGCCCCCCCCACAGTGCTGGGATTACAGGCATGAGCCACTGCACCCAGCCAAAACCATAATTTTCATATTTCTAATAGCAGCTTAGTTTTTATCTCTTCAGCAGAAACCGACTCAGAGTACTTATAACAGTTTCAAGTCCTAATTCATAATGTGAAGTTATGTTTTAGTCTGACCAAGGTTAAGAAATTTTATAAATACTTAGAAACATAGTTGAAAAAACAGGTTAATTCAGGAGATCTGATGGGAAATTACAGTGAGCAGTGCTAATTTGGGAGTCACGTTGCTTTGAGGGTAACAAGATAATTGCACATGCATATGCAAGTATAGTAAGTACTTTCTATAGAATATAAATTTTATTGTCTTAAATACTCATATGCATATATAAGAGGAATCGTGTTATATAAGGTGCCATGAAAGAAGAAAGGGCTTCCATGTATCAAACAAAAAACCCCCACAAACACAACCAACATTTATCTTCCTTGGAAAAAGAAGAAATTAAAAATCAAATATAAGGTGAACATGTTAGCCCACTTTACTTCCATTCAATGATGTTAGCAAAAATGTATCATTATAGAAGATTTAGGGGTACTGATGGTTAAGTGGGAAGACTAGAAATGATCTGGGTAGTTAAAATTTCTTCAACTTTTTTCTCTTTAAAGAAAGTTTATTAATAAAAGCCATTTTATATGAACTATTAAAAAAATTTTTTTTTTGATGTGATGACTCAAGGTTGAATACATTGTGTGAAGTCTTGCATTACTATTTTTATTTTATTTTATTTTATTTGAGACGGAGGTTTGCTCTTGTTGCTCAGGCTGCAGTATAGTGGCGTGATCTTGGCTTACTGCAACCTCTGCTTCCCGCATTCAAGCAATTCTCCTGCCTCACCCTCCCGAGTAGCTGGAATTACAGGCATACACCATCACGCCTGGCTAATTTTTGTATTTTTGGTGGAGACAGGGTTTCACCATGTTGGTCAGGCTGGTGTCATAGTCCTGACCTCAGGTGATCCACCTGCCTCAGCCTCGCAAAGTTCTGGGATTACAGGCGTGAGCCACTGCACCCGGCCTCTTGCATTATTACTAATATTAGATCTCTCAATGTTATGATAATTGGCTATTATGCACAAGGCAAAGTCGAGATCCATAAGAGTTAAGTGATTATTCGATGTTCTGGAGAGATGGTGGGGATGGGATCAGTGCTCGTTTTACTATATCTTAAGATTTTGGTTCTAGTCTTAGCACTATTATTATTTTATTAGACAGAGAGTCTCAGTTCATGTTGCACAGGCTGGTTTCAAACTCCTGGGGCCTCAAGTGAGCCTCCCACCTCAGCCTCCCGAGTAGCTGGGATTATAGGCGTGCACCACGATGCCCAGCTAATTAAATAAAAATTTTTATAGAAGCAGGGTTTGGCTATGTTGCCCAGGCTGGTGTCAAACTCCTGCATTCAAGTGATCCACCCACCCTGGCCTCCCAAAGTGCTGGGATTACAGGCATGAGCCACCGCACCCTGCCACAAATAACATTTCAATAGCTCACTTTCCTATTCTGTGAAATCAGGGATCAGAAAAATAACAATAGGTTGGCTAGGTTAATCAAAAAAGTGTTCTGTGCTAGAAATTTGGAAATGCTTGGACAAATAAAGTTAAACAGTTTCTTAGGTATAGTATTTCTCAGAGTCTTTGACAAATTAACACTCATAATAGTGGCATGCTGCACTTCACAAACTTTTTGGACATATAAACACTTTTTGTTTTATGTTATGGCATACCATGTAACTGTAGTGAATCTGAAGGATTTCAGGGCAGAACAAGGAAAAAGATGTGACCACAAGGTGGCAGCGGGACACAACAAGCTCTTTTTGGACAGCGCTTTGACAGGTTTGTGTGCCAGGAAGTCCCTCACAGCATGAGACCTTCCAAAGGCAACAACAGTGTAGGGTGGCCACTACCCAGAAGGAGCAGGGTAAGAGCATTCCTGGAGGACTAGAGAGGGTGTATGTGTCATGATGTTGTTTAGCAGCAAGACTGGAGGTTCTCTAGGTTAGAGAGCTCCAAAGGGCAGCAGTGGGTTGGGGTCTTTTATAGCCCAGGGATTTTATCTATGGATAGTAGATGTTGAGTGTAGTTTGCAGGGTATGTAAAGCAGGTGGGCTCTAGATGGCTAATAATTTGGTTATGTAGGCTATACTTAAACAATTGGATGTGTAAAAATTTGATTTGGTGCTGATGGGCTTTTGAGCTAACAGTTCTGGTTGCTGTGAAGAAGTAAACAACATGGGGCCCCAAAGGTCATTTTTAGATCATTTATGTAACAGTATCACCTAGTCCAGTATTTGCCAACCGTGATCTTCCAGATCAAAAATATTTTTATTCTATTCCAAATATTTTGAACTCCTGCCATTTCAATGTCTACTTCTACCACTTCTGGCAACCACACAAAAATATAAGAAGTGATTTGAAAGGGGTATGCTATTCTTTTTTTTTTTTTTTTTTTTTTGAGACAAAGTCTCACCCTGTCACTCAGGCTGGAGTGCGGTGGCACAATCTTGGCTAACTGCAACCTCTGCCTCCCAGGCTCAAGTGATCCTCCTGCCTTAGCCACCAGAGTAGCTAGGATTACAGGCATGCGCCACCATGCCCAGCTAATTTCTGTATTTTTAGTAGAGACAGGGTTTCACCATATTGGCCAGGCTGGTCTCAAATTCCTAATCTCAAGTGATCTGCCTGCCTTGGCCTCCCAAAGTGTGGGACTACAGGCATGAGCTACCACACCTAGCCAGAAAATGATATGCTATTCTTGTTGCAAATGCTGAAGGTGACTGATAATTTTTCTTTACCATAAAGCAGTGGTTCCCAAAGTGTAGTCTGCATATTCTATAGTCTGAGGCCCTTTCAGGGTTGTGAACTGAACTAGTTACTTTTTTCATGGAACACCATTTTCACTTTTTAAAAGAATGACTGATATGGTTTGCTGTGTCACCACCCAAATCTCATCTTGAATTGTAGCTCCCACAATTCCCATGTGTCATCAGAGGGACCCAGTGGGAGGTAATTGAATCATGGGGGCAAGTCTTTCCTGTGCTGTTCTTATGATAATAAGTCTCATGAGATCTGATGGTTTTAAAAGGGGAAACCCCTTTCTCTTGGCTTTCATTCTCTCTTGTCTGCCGCCATGTAAGATGTGCCTTTCGCCTTCAGCCATGATTGTGAGGCTTCCCCAGCCACATGGAACTGTGAGACCATTCAACCTCTTTTTCTTTATAAGTTACCCAGTCTTGGGTATGTCTGTATCAGCAGTGAGAAAATGGACTGATACAATGACTACAGTGGAAGGTTATTCTTATTTGAGTACTTGACAGACTATTTCATGAAAATAGAAGAAATGAGGCTGTCATTTCTTCTTTTTTTTTTTTTTTTGAGATGGAGTCTCGCTCCGTTGCCCAGGCTGGAGTGCAGTGGCTCAATCTCGGCTCACTCCTAGCTCCGCCTCCTGGGTTCACACCATTCTCCTGCCTCAGCCTCCTGAGTAGCTGGGACTACAGGCGCCCACCGCCACACCCAGCTAACTTTTTTATATTTTCAGTAGAGACAGGGTTTCACTGTGTTAGCCAGGATGGTCTTGATCTTGATCTTGATCTCCTGACCTCATGATCCACCCTCCTCGGCTTCCCAAAGTGCTGGGATTACAGGCGTGAGCCACCACGCCCGGCCAAGGCTGTCATTTCAAAGAAAACAAATGACAGAAATTGTTGTCAGTGATAAAGCTTTGGCTTTCAAGTGAATTTTGGAAGCCTCATAGCTGCCACTGTGATCTTGAAAGCTATCCAGGACCTTTCTAATTGAAAGGTTCTAATGACATCAGTCATGATATTAACAATTGATTTTTGTTTTGGATAATAAAATGTGTCAATATTTAAAAGATCTGTATAACTTGGAGAACCAATATCTTCCAGACTGCCAGTGCATGATGTTACAAAATCATGCATTGGTAAAGATCAACTTAAAATTCAAAACAGATTAGTGGATCATAAACACAAATGTATGAAAAGTTCATTGATATGTTTTCAACTTCCACATTGCAACAACCCATAAGAAATTACCACTTGCTGAGTTTTGGGGTATCAAAGAAGAGTATCCACAATGATCTGAAAAGTGATGATCTGAATGAAAATATATCTCTTTTCTAGGTAACAGATTTATGATTTTAAAAAAATGAATGTCTATTAAAAATTTATCTGTCAACACAAATTTTAATTGAACAAATATACATAAACAAAAACTCTTTGGGATCCTCAATGATTTTTTTTTTTGAAACAGAGTCTCCCTCTGTCACCCAGGCTGGAGTGCAGTGGCGCGATCTCAGCTCAATGCAAGCTCCGCCTCCCAAGTTCACACCATTCTCCTGCTTCAGCCTCCCGAGTAGCTGGGACTACAGATGCCCGCTACCATGCCCGGCTAATTTTTTTGTATTTTTAGTAGAGACGGGGTTTCACCAGTTAGCCAGGATGGTCTCGATCTCCTGACCTCGTGATCTGCCCGCCTCGGCCTCCCAAAGTGCTGGGATTACAGGCGTGAGCCACTGCACCCCGCCTGGGACCCTCAATAAGTTTTAAGAACGTAAATGGGTCCTGGGGTATATTTGAAAAATACTACCAGAAAGTATTATTTCAATTACTGAAACCTACAAATGGTAAAGTGTTTTCTCATCACCAACATAAAAATATGAAGGTAAAACCAATAGAACTGCTCTGAAATATACAGGGAATACAAAATCTAAGATGCTTCTTTAGTGAGTTACATTTATATCATATATCTTTTAGATTTTTATAAATTTCGTTTTCTCTCTCTATATATATTTTTGAGATGGAGTCCCACTCTGTTGCCAGGCTGGAGTGCAGTAAGATGATTTTGGCTCACTGCAACCTCTGCCTTCCAGGTTCAAGCAATTCTCCTGCCTCAGCCTCCCAAGTAGCTGGGATTACATGCATCCAGCATCACACCCAGCTAATTTTTGTATTTTCAGTAGACACGGGGTTTCACCATGTTGGCCAGGCTGGTCTTGAACTCCTGACCTCAAGTGATCCGCCCACCTCAGCCTCCCAAATGTTGGGATTACAGGGGTGAGCCACTGTGCCTGGCCTATAATGGTATTTTAATTTGTATGTTGAACAAGGATTGCTCTTAAGGTACAACATTAACAGCAACTCTACTTTTGTCTCCCTTGGTCCCTCCAAAGCTGTCCATTGAAGGATCACTCTTCCCCTGCTCTTTAATGAAAATTTAGTTAATACCATGACTTCAAATTATTTCCACTATAGCATGCTCAACCAGCTGGGCACGGTGACTCACGCTTGTAATCCCAGCACTTTGGGAGACCAAGGTGGGCGGATCACCTGAGGTCAGGAGTTCAAGAACAGCCTGGCCAACATGGTGAAACATGATTTCTACTAAAAATACAAAAATTAGCCGGGCGTGATGGTGGGCATCTGTAATCCCAGCTACTTGGGGGGCTGAGGCAGAAGAATCACTTGAACCTGGGAGGCAGAGGTTGCAGTGAGTTGAGATTGCACCACTGCACTCCACCCTGGGAGACAGAGCAAGACTCAGTCTCAAAAAAAAAAAAAGAAAGAAACAAAAAAAAGGATGCTCAATCACATTTGTTTTCTGTTTTTTGTTTTTGGAAACGGAGTTTCACTCTTGTTGCCCATGCTGGAGTGCAATGACTCGATCTCAGCTCATTGCAATCATTTAGTGTGATTAAGCTCATTGCACTCATTAATCATTTAGTGTGATTAAGCTTTCCTGGTGTCTGTCCGGAATCAAACCAACTCGGCATTTATCTTAAATCCATGCTGTTAACATATCTTTGGTTACTAGCGATCTCTATAATGACATAATTTATCTCAAAAGACTCCTTGGTTTGAAAATCTGATTAACCACTCCAGTATGTTTTCCAGACTTGAAAACTGGTATTTAGGCCGGGGATGGTGATTCACGCCTGTAATCCCAGCACTTTGGGAGACTGAGGCAGGTGGATCACCTGAGGTCAGGAGTTCAAGACCAGCCTGGCCAACATGGTGAAACCCTGTCTCTATTAAAAATACAAAAATTAGCTGGGCAGGGTGGTGCAAGCCTGTAATCCCAGCTACTTGGGTGGCTGAGACAGGAGAAGCACTTGAACCCAGGAGGTGGAGGTTGCAGTGAGCCAAGATCGTGCCACTGCACTCCAGCCTGGGTGACAGAGTGAGATTCTGCCTCAAAAAAAGAAAAAAGAAAATTGGTATTTGTTGCTTCTCTCTACAGATGCTTCTCAATTTATGATGGGGTTACACCCTGATAAACTCATTATAAGTCGAAAATACACAAAGTCAAAAATGCGTTCAATATACCTAACTTACTGAACAATATACCTTAGCCTAGCCTACATGCTCAGAACACTTAAATTAGCCTACAGGTGGGCACAATTATCTGACACAAAGCCTATTTTTTAATAAAGTGTTGACTATCTCATGTAATCATATTATACTGAAAGTGAAAAAAATGGTTGCCTAGGTTCTTGAAGTATGGCTTCTACTGAATGCATATGGCTTTTGCACCATTGTAAAGTCAAAAAACTGTAAATTGATCATTTTAAGTCAGGGATCATCTGTGTGGTGACCGCCACCATGCCCAACCAATTAATTTTTAATAGCTTAAAAATAATCCACATGATATAAAATTCAAAAGATATAAAAGGGTATACAATGACATTTTTTTCCTACTCTTGTTCCTTTATGACTTTCTGTGGAGCTAACCCCAGTTAACAGTTTGTTTTCTTTTTTCTTTCTTTCTTTTTTTGACACAGGGTCTCACTCTGTTACCCAGACTGGAGTGCAGTGGGGGTGATCATGACTCACTGCAGCCTCGACGTCCCAGGCTCAAGTGATCCACCCGCCTTAGCCTCCCACAGTGCTGGGATTACAGTTATAAGCCACCGCACCCAGCCACCAGTGTCCTTGCTGGCTCCAGTTTCGTAAGAAATGTCTTTGCATAAAGTAAGATCTAATCTTCACTACAGATGTCACTGATACCCAGATACAATCTATGGTTACAGCCTTGGTTAAGGCTGGAAACCTAAAAATAAAAGTAAGAAGTTGTCAAAGGGACTTCCTAAAAATAAAAGAGAAGTTGTCAAAGGAACTTCCAGGATAACTTAACCTACAGAATAATTGTTTAGACTGGTGGCTCACGCCTGTGATCCCAGCAGTTTGGGAGGCTGAAGTGGGTGGATCATGAGGTCAGGAGCCTGGCCTGGCCAACATGGTGAAACCCCATCTCTACTAAAAATACAAAAATTACTTAGATGTGGTGACATGCGCCTGTAGTCCTAGCTACTTGAGAGGCTGAGGCAGGAGAATCACTTGAACCTGGAAGGCAGAGGCTGCAGTGAGCC
>NW_012102066.1:1238566-1251873 GCF_000951045.1 Mandrillus leucophaeus | reverse complement strand
GGTGAAACCCTGTCTCTATTAAAAATACAAAAATTAGCTGGGCAGGGTGGTGCAAGCCTGTAATCCCAGCTACTTGGGTGGCTGAGACAGGAGAAGCACTTGAACCCAGGAGGTGGAGGTTGCAGTGAGCCAAGATCGTGCCACTGCACTCCAGCCTGGGTGACAGAGTGAGATTCTGCCTCAAAAAAAGAAAAAAGAAAATTGGTATTTGTTGCTTCTCTCTACAGATGCTTCTCAATTTATGATGGGGTTACACCCTGATAAACTCATTATAAGTCGAAAATACACAAAGTCAAAAATGCGTTCAATATACCTAACTTACTGAACAATATACCTTAGCCTAGCCTACATGCTCAGAACACTTAAATTAGCCTACAGGTGGGCACAATTATCTGACACAAAGCCTATTTTTTAATAAAGTGTTGACTATCTCATGTAATCATATTATACTGAAAGTGAAAAAAATGGTTGCCTAGGTTCTTGAAGTATGGCTTCTACTGAATGCATATGGCTTTTGCACCATTGTAAAGTCAAAAAACTGTAAATTGATCATTTTAAGTCAGGGATCATCTGTGTGGTGACCGCCACCATGCCCAACCAATTAATTTTTAATAGCTTAAAAATAATCCACATGATATAAAATTCAAAAGATATAAAAGGGTATACAATGACATTTTTTTCCTACTCTTGTTCCTTTATGACTTTCTGTGGAGCTAACCCCAGTTAACAGTTTGTTTTCTTTTTTCTTTCTTTCTTTTTTTGACACAGGGTCTCACTCTGTTACCCAGACTGGAGTGCAGTGGGGGTGATCATGACTCACTGCAGCCTCGACGTCCCAGGCTCAAGTGATCCACCCGCCTTAGCCTCCCACAGTGCTGGGATTACAGTTATAAGCCACCGCACCCAGCCACCAGTGTCCTTGCTGGCTCCAGTTTCGTAAGAAATGTCTTTGCATAAAGTAAGATCTAATCTTCACTACAGATGTCACTGATACCCAGATACAATCTATGGTTACAGCCTTGGTTAAGGCTGGAAACCTAAAAATAAAAGTAAGAAGTTGTCAAAGGGACTTCCTAAAAATAAAAGAGAAGTTGTCAAAGGAACTTCCAGGATAACTTAACCTACAGAATAATTGTTTAGACTGGTGGCTCACGCCTGTGATCCCAGCACTTTGGGAGGCTGAAGTGGGTGGATCATGAGGTCAGGAGCCTGGCCTGGCCAACATGGTGAAACCCCATCTCTACTAAAAATACAAAAATTACTTAGATGTGGTGACATGCGCCTGTAGTCCTAGCTACTTGAGAGGCTGAGGCAGGAGAATCACTTGAACCTGGAAGGCAGAGGCTGCAGTGAGCCCAGATCGTACCACTGCACTCCAGCCTGGGCAACAGAGCAAGACTGTCTCAAACTTCATGTTGGTCAGGCTAGTCTCAAACTCCCGGCCTCAGGTGATCCACCCGCCTTGGCCTCCCAAAGTACTGGGGTTACAGGCATGAGCCACCGTGCCCGGCTATTCTGATCCTAATGTCTGCAGTTTGATAATAGTTAACGAGTCATTTAGTGTATTTGATAGATGTAATATAAACTTGAAATTTTCTTATTGTTTACATAAAGCATCATGTTCAATATCATGAACACAATCACTGCTGCCATCATAATCCTCTTCATAGCTAACATTTATTGAGCACTGGCCACCACCTTCATTTATCGTTATCATGACTAACATTTATTGAGCTCTTACTATGTGCAAGGCCATCATATAAAGAATTGTCAGAGGCTGGGCACAGCAGCTTACGTCTATAATCCTAGCACTCTGGGAGGCCGAGACAGGTGGATTGCCTGAGCTCAGGAGTTCGAGACCAGTGTGGGCAACACGGGGAAATCCCGTCTCTGCTAAAAACACAAAAAAAATTAGCCTGGCGTGCTGGCATGTGCCTGTAGTCCCAGCTACTTAGGAGGCTGAGGCAGGAGAATTGCTTGAACCCAGGAGGTGGAGGTTGCAGTGAGCTGAGATTGCGCCACTGCACTCCAGCTTGGGTGACAGAGCGAGACTCTGTCTCCCAAAAAATAAAAAATAAAAAACAAACAAAAAAAAGAATTGTCAGATAATCATGACATAGTATTTATGAGGTAGGTACTCTCATGATGCCTGTTTTACAGATGAGGAAACTGAATAATGAAATGGGTTAAGTAATGTACTCAAGGTCACACAGGTAGTAAAAGATGAAGCCAGGATTTGAACCCAAGCAATCTAATGCACTAACCTGTTATCAAGGGGCATCCATGGAAGAGTAATATACGTATCTGAGGACAGTAAGTAAGGACAGCTTCTACAGCCCCATCAGTCAGATTTACACAATGTCCCATATGAATCTCCTATGCAAAAATAAAATAAAGTCAAATGAAGACAAAGATCTATAATAACAGTACGAACAATTTTGAGAAACATTCTGATACAAAAAGAACCAGGTATCTACTTGCAAGAAAAAGTATATAGAAAAGACCAATGTAAGTCTGAAGTAATTTGGATGGAGCAGCTTAAAAAGTTAAATGCCCAACCATTTTATAAAGTAATGTGTAATATCTATTAAAGCTGAAGATGAGTATGCCCCAGAACCCAGCAATTCCAATCGTTGATATATATTATAGAGAATCTCTTCTACGTGTGCACAAGGAAACAATTTATAAATACGCCTTTTGTAGTATTACTTGTAATAGTAAAAAAAGTGGAGAATGGGAAAATCAATGCTTTATGAATAGAATAAGGGAAAACAGCTAAAATGAAAAATATCTACTTCTATTAATAGACATAAATCTCAAACATGTTAGTTCAGACCCTCTGGCAAACAGTATGGTAGTATCTTATAAAAATACTGTATTTAAAAAAACATGTATTTGCTATATGACCCAGCAATTTCACTCATAGGCATTTACCCAAGAAAAATGAAAACATATGTCTCCACAGAGGTTTGTATGCAAATGTCTGTAGCAGTATTCCTAACAGTCCAAAACTGGCAACAACCCAAATGTCCATCAAATGATAACATTATTTTTTAATTTTTTAAAAATTTCCATAGGTTTTTGGGGGAACAGGTGGTATTTGGTTACGTAAGTTCTTTAATGGTCATTTGTGAGATTTTGGTGCACCCATCAACCAAACAGTATACACAGAACCCGATTTTTAGTCTTTTACCCCTCACCTCCTTCCCACCCTTTCCCCGAGTCCCCAAAGTCCATTGTGTCATTCTTATGCCTTTGCATCCTCACAGTTTGTCTCCTACTTATGAGTGAGAACATATGATGTTTGCTTTTCCATTCCTGAGTTAATTCACTTAGAAGAATAGTCTCCAATCCCATCCAGGTTGCTGTGAATGCCATTAATTCATTCGTTTTTATGGCTGAGTAGTATTCCATTGTATACATTTACCACCGTTTCTGTATCCACTCATTGATTGATGGGCATTTGAGTTGGTTGCACATTTTTGCAATTGCAAATTGTACTGCTATAAACGTGTGTGCAAGTATCTTTTTCGTATAATGACTTCCGTTTCTCTGGGTAGACACCCAGTAGTGGGATTGCTGGATCAAATGGTACTTCTACTTTTAGTTATTTAAGGAATCTCCACACTGTTTTCAATAGTGGTTGTGCTAGTTTACATTCCCACCAGCAGTGTAGAAGTGTTCCCTGTTCACTGCATCCACACCAACATCTATTATTTTTTGATTTTTTTGATTATGGCCATTCTTACAGGAGGTGGTATCGCATTGTGGTTTTGATTTGCATTTCCCCAATCATTAGTGATGTTGAGCATTTTTTTATGTTTGTTGGCCATTTGTATATCTTCTTTTGAGAATTGTCTATTCATGTTCTTAGCCCACTGTTTGATGGGACTGTTTGCTTTTTTTCTTGCTAATTTGAGTTTGTTCTAGATTCTGGATATTAGTCCTTTGTCAGATGTATAGATTGTGAAGATTTTTCTCCCACTCTGTGGGTTATCTGTTTACTCTGCTGACTGTTCCTTTTGCTGTGCAAAAGCTCTTTTAAGTTTAATTAAATCCCAGCTATTTATCTTTCCATCACATGGTAAAATTATAAATAAATTATGGCATATCCATACTATGGAATACTACTTAGCAATAAGAAGGGGCTGAGCGCAGTGGCGCACACCTGTACTCCTAGCACTTTGGGAGGCCGAGGTGGGTGGATCACGAGGTCAGGAGATCGAGACCATCCTGGCTAACATGGTGAAACCCCTCGTCTCTACTAAAAATACAAAAAAAATAGCTGGGCGTGGTGGCACGTGCCTGTATTCCCAGCTACTCGGGAGGCTGAGGCAGGAGAATCATTTGAACCTGGGAGATGGAGGTTGCAGTGAGCTGAGATTGTGCCACTGCACTCCAGCCTGGGCAACAGAGTGAGACTCCATCTCGGGGAAAAAAAAAAAAAAAGAAATGAAATATTAACATATGCAACAACATGGATCAATCTCGCAAACACTATGCTAAGTGAAGGAAGTAAAATAAAGAAATAAAACCCAAAATACTATATTATATTCTGCAGAATTCCATTTACATCAAATTATATTTATATAAAGCTGAATTTATATACAACTATAGAAAAGCCAAAACAATAACAAAGTAAATCAGTGGTTGCCTAAGAGAGGGTCACAGAAGGGGATCAACTACAAAGGACTAGAGACAAAAAAACAAAATAAAACCACAGAGAAAACAGACAACTTTTTAGAGTGATGAAAATGTTTATGTATCAGTTGTGGTGGTGGTTATATGGCTGTATAACAATTACCAAAATTTGTCCAACTATGCACATAAAATGAATGAATTTTCTTGTATGTAAATTATACCTCAATTACACCTGAAAAATTTCAGAAAATAATTTTGAATAACACAAATTGTAAAGGGACATATATTATGAAGCTATTATGTAAAATTTGAAAACATATAAAACAAGGCTATGTCATATTTATGGATTTATACATAATAGAAAAAGTATCCATTTCTGTCTGAGCAGGGTCCACAGGAAGGAAAAAAAGAAAAGGTATCCAAACATGGAAGGAGAGATACATAATCATATTTAGGATAGTGGTTACCTCTGAAGGCAGAAAGGGAGAATAATTGAGCGTGGCTTTAGATGTAACATTATTTTATTTTATTTTACTTTATGTTTTTTTGAGACAGAGTTTCATTCTTGTTGCCCAGGCTGGAGTGCAATGGAGCAGTCTCGGCTCATTGCAACCTCCATTCCAGGGTTCAAGTGATTCTTCTGCCTCAGCCTCCCGAGTAGCTGGGATTACAGGCGTGTGCGACCACGCCTGGCTAATTTTTGTATTTGTAGTAGAGACAGGATTTCACCACGTTGGTCAGGCTGGCCTCAAACTCTGACCTCAAGTGATCCACCGGCCTCGCCTCTCAAAGTGTTGGGATTACAGGTGTGAGCTACTGCACCCAGCTGTAACATTATTTTAGAAAAAGAACAAATCCAGCACTTTGGGAGGCCAAGGCGGGCAGATCACCTGAGATCAGGAGTTCAAGACCAGCTTGGCCAACACAGTGAAACCCCATCTCTACTAAAAATACAAAAATTGGCTGGGTGTGGTGGTGTGCACCTGTAGTCCCAGCTACTTGGGAAGCTGAGGCAGAAGACTCACATGAACCTGGGAGGTGGAGGTTGCAGTGAGCCGAGATCACTGCATACCAGCCTGAGTGACAAAGTGTAACTCTGTCTCAAAAACAACAACAACAACAACAACAACAAAAACCAAATTAAATGAAGGCATTAAAAAAAAGAAAATTCTGGCAGATTAGGGTCTTACTGAAATTGCATACTCATAGCATAACTTTTATGGAAAACAATTTAGGACTGTTAAAAAAGTATTCATACCTATTAATCCATTTGTTCCATTTTGGGGAGTTCATTATAGCAATGGAAGGAAAAGTGATTGTCCCAATATATAATTATTTCTAATAGTTAAAAACCAGAAACAATCTGAATTACCAACAATACAAAACAAGTAAAGTATGTTACATCATATGGACAGTCTGTTCTCTGATATGCCGGGATCTAGAACAGTAAATGCTTAATATTTATTAATAAATGAAATTTTATACTGCAAATTAAATTTTAATTATAAGGATTTTTGTAGAAACTTATGAAATGACTGTAATATAAGGCCAAGAATGTGATAACATTTATTGAGGTACTACCACGTATCTGGAATTGTATTAAAAGCTGAGGATAAAATGAACAAGATGATGAACACAATGATCAACAGAGATTTCAGAAATGATCATGGTATTTGCTAAATGTTGTAACATAAGTTTGTACTGAGTGCTTATCGATCTTTTTTTTCTTTAATTTTATAATTTTTTAATTTTTTTGAGACAACGTCTCACTCTGTTCCCCAAGCTGGAGTGCAGTGGTGCAAACGCAGTTCACTGTAGCCTCAACCTCCCAAGTTCAATTGATCTCCCCACCCCAGCTTCCCGAGTGGCTGGGAGTACGGGCATGCACCACCACCTCTGGCTAATTTTTTTTTTTTTTAGATGGAGTTTCGCTTTTGTTGTCCAGACTGAGTGCAATGGCATGATCTCAGCTCACTGCAACCTCCACCTCCCAGGTTCAAGCCTTAGCCTCCTGAGTAGCATGCACGGCCACACCCAGCTAATTTTGTATTTTCAGTAAGACAGGGTTTCTCCATGTTGGTCAGGCTCGTCTCCGAACTCCGACCTCACGTGATCCACCTGCCTCGGCCTCCCAAAGGGCTGGGATTACAGGCGTGAGCCACCATGTCTGGCCAATTTTTGTATTTTTCCTTTTTTTTTTTTAGATGGAGTTTTGCTCTTGTTGCCCGGGCTGAAGTGCAATGGTGTGATCTCAGCTCACCACAACCTCTGCCTCCTGGGTTCAAGCGATTCTCCTGCCTCAGCCTCCTGAGTAGTTGGGATTACAGGCATGAGCCACCACACCTGGCTAATTTTGTATTTTTAGTAGAGACGGGATTTCTTCATGTTAGTCAGGCTGGTCTCAAACTCCCAACCTCAGGTGATCCACCCGCCTTGGCCTCCCAAAGTGCTGGGAATACAGGCATGAGCCACCGTGCCCAGCCTGTATTTTTCATAAGGACAAGGTTTCACTATGTTGCCCAGGCTGTTCTTGAACTCCTGGGCTCAAGGGATCCACTTGCCTTGGCCTCCCAAAGTGCTGAAATTACAGAAGTGAGCTACCGCATTTGGCTTCTTGTCAATCTTTAGTAAAGGTCCTTAGACCTTTAATCAAATTGATTTCCAAATTATAAATAATTTAGCAACATTAATAATTTAATTTCCCAGAATAGAACAAATTAAAAGCAACAGATTAAAATGTGATGAAAGGTAGGCCTCTGCATTACCTATGAGAGTAGTCAGTTAAAAAAAAAAAAAAGTTAGGGCTGGGTGCAATGGCTCACACCTGTAATCCCAGCACTTTGGGAGGCCAAGGAGGGTGGATCACCTGAAATCAGGTGTTTGAGACCAGCCTGGCCAACATGGTGAAACCCAGGCTCTACTAAAAATACAAAAATTAGCTGGACGTGGTGGCAGCTGCCTGTAATCCTAGCTACTTGGGAGGCTGAGGCAGGAGAATTGCTTGAACCCGGAAGGCGGAGGTTGCAGTGAGCTGAGATTGCACCATTGCACTCTAGCCTGGGCCACAAAAGCGAAACTCTGTCTCAAAAAAAAAAAAAGAAAAAAAAATTTAAGCCAGACATGGTGGCTTATACCTGTAATTACAGCACTTTGGGAAGCCAAGGCAGAACTGCTTGAGTCCAGGAGTTCGAGATCATCCTGGGCAACATGGCAAGACCCGGCTCTACAAAAAATAAAAAAGTAGCCAGGAGTGGTGGCACATACATGTAGCCCCAGCTATTCAGGAAGCTGAGGTGGGAGGACTGCTTGAGCCAGGGCAGTCAAGGCTGCCGTAAGCCATGATCGGGCCCGTGTACTCCACCCTGGGTGACAGAACAAGACCCTGTCTCAAGAAACAAAATTTAAGTTTGTCCTTCAGTTTGAGTCAGAGGATGCTATAAACCAAAGGTTAAAGTATATTCACTCAGGCCAAGCGTGTGGTTCACACCTGTAGTGATCCAGCACTTTAGGAGGTCAGGACAGGGGGATCACTGAGGCCAGGAGTTTGAGACCAGCATGGGCAACATAACAAGACCCTGTCTCAACAAAACAAAACAATTTTTTTAAAAGTATATTCACTCTACTTTGTTTAAGGAAGGCATTAAGTTCTAATAAATTTCTAATAAATTTCCATTAAAATATTTTGGCACTTTGGAATAATCTTTAGAAAACAAAAAATAAAAAATGTAACGATATGGCACTACAGTCACCAACACTTACTGGTTATTGCATTTTGTTCTCATTCTGCTTAGGTTGGGGCTCTTAATTTTATAATGCTGAGGTAAATATGTTAGCATGTTTACTATCATGCATAACAACTAATTTCTTGGTGGTTTTATTTGAAGGTGATTAAGTTAACTGAGAACTTTATTTAAAATTATAGTAATTACAGGATAATGTTGTAAGCATTACATAACCTAGTGAATATAATGCAGTTAGTATACAGCCTGGCATAACAGTAAGTGCTCGACAAATGTTTGCACTTAAAATACCAAAAATTACTGCTCCTGCATTTAGGATGCAGCTTGGAATTCAAAACTTGGTATAATAATAATATGGTAATTTCTTTCTTTCTTTCTTTTTTTTTTCAAGATGGAGTTTCATTCCTGTTGCCCAGGCTGGAGTGCAATGGTGCAATCTCGGCTCACTGAAACCTCCCACCTCCCAGGTTCAAGCGATTCTCCTGCCTCAGCCTCCCAAGTAGCTGGGATTACAGGTACTTGCCATCATGCCCAGCTAATTTTTGTATTTTTAGTAGAGATGGGGTTTTTCCATGTTGGCCAGGCTGGTCTTGAACGCCTGACTTCAGGTGATCCACCTGTCTCGGCCTCCCAAAGTGCTGGGATTATAGGCATAAGTCACCATGCCCAGCCTAACATGGTTCTTAATAAAATATTTAAAATATATATATGCTACCAAGACCCAGATATATAAGATCACAAAAAAGAATCTCTTTGGGCAATAACTCAAGGATAAATATTTTGGCAAAAATATGCATTGTCATTCCATTACAATAGTTGGCTTTTTAAACAAATGTATTTATGGTCGGGCATGGTGGCTCACACCTATAATCCTAGCACTTTGGGAGGCCGAGGGGGGTGTATCACCTGAGGTCAGAAGTCTGAGACCAGCCTGACCAACATGGCAAAACCCTGTCTCTAATAAAAAAATATAAAAATTAGCTGGATGTGGTTAGCACATGCCTGTAGTCCCAGCTACTTAGGAGACAGAGGCTGGAGAATCGCTTGAACTTGGGACATGGAGATTACAGTGAGCTGAGATCACACCACTGCACTCCAGCCTGGGCGACAGAGCAAGACTCCATCTCTAAATAAATAAATAAATATTAAAATGAAAAAAGTACTTAATTAATTTATTTAAGATACAAGGTCTCACTGTGTTGCCAGGCTGGACTCCAACTCTTGGGTTCAAGAGATCCTCCTGCCTCAGCCTCCCTGAGTAGCTGGGACTACAGGCATGCACCACTGTACCCTATTAAAATAGTTATTTTTACTAACATTTTTATAATTCATTTATAGCTGCTTACTTCCAAAAAGGATTTGATGTAGCTTACTGTTAAACTGCACAGTTATATTATACCACTTGTCAACTGGGGAAGGCGAAAACCAAAATCCTGGAATAAAAGGCTTCTTAATATATTTAGAAATAGGTTACAAGTGTATTAGTGGGCCAGGCGCGGTGGCTCAAGCCTGTAATCCCAGCCCTTTGGGAGGCCAAGACGGGCGGATCACGAGGTCAGGAGATAGAGACCATCCTGGCTAACGTGGTGAAACCCCATCTCTACTAAAAAAAAAATACAAAAAAACTAGCTGGGCGAGGTGGCAGGTGCCTATAGTCCCAGCTACTCGGTAGGCTAAGGCAGGAGAATGGCATAAACCCAGGAGGCAGAGCTTGCAGTGAGCTGAGATCCAGCCACTGCACTCCAGCCTGGGCAACAGAGCGAGACTCTGTCTCAAAAAAAGAAAAAAAAGCAAATGTATTAGTGATTCAATTCAAGAGATGAACACAAATTTAAGAGCTTTTTTAGGCCGGGTGCGGTGGCTCACTCCTGTAATCCCAGCACTTTGGGTGGCCAAGGCGGTCTGATCACCTGAGGTCTAGAGTTTGAGACCAGCCTGGCCAACATGGTAAAACCCCGTCTCTACTAAAAATACAAAAATTAGCTGGTGGCACACGTCTGTAATCCCAGCTGCTTGAGGGGCTGAGGCACAAGAACTGCTTGAACCTGGGAGATAGAGGTTGCAGTGAGCCGAGACCATGCCACTGCACTCCAACCTGGGCAACAGTGCGAGACTCTATTTCAAAAAAAAAAAAAAAATTTTTTTTTTAAATGATCATACAATGTGGCTATCAAGAAAAACAGGATGACAGGATGTCAAGAGAATTAGTACTCCTGGTAGAAATATCATTAAGACCTGAAATCCTATTATAAATAATATGACTTTACACTGATAAACATTCATAATCTTCATCCATAATAAGCTGATTCTTAAATCTGTTAGCAGCTAAAACTTCTGGGAAATAAAGCCTTTTATTGGAAGTAAAATGAGTTTTTATTTTAAAGCACCTTTATTTTATTTCCTAACTTAACAGTTTTTATTTACTCTGGCAATAAAGAGATACAAACCCCACCAACAAAGTCCCTTAAATATTTAATTGATAAAGCATTGGTTCTCTGCTAGGTTTTAAAAATACTTTCTGAGAATATAAACATTTAATCACCACCATCTTTATAATTATTTTTAAATTACCTCTAATTTCTTGGCACAAGGTCCACTAACAAGTGCAATCACACCACTGTCAGATACCTAAGCAAAGGGAAAAAGAAACACAGTCCATGAATCTAGACAATGGAAGTAGAATTTTCTAAAATGTATTCATTATTTAGATATAGTCTTATTGCCTCCCATTCATCAAACATGTGTTTTACCCATATATAACTTCCACCCTTGTTACTTAATTGAGAGGAATATGCCAAAATATATTGCAATTACTTAACCACTAAAAGCATGAAGTGGTCAATAGTTTCAACAAAAACAAAATGAACTAATTGTTATATGTTCTCATTAGTCATGAAAACACATTTGGTAAACACATAGTCCATATGTTTGAAGCCTATATGTCATTTACCTGAGTAGCTGAAAAGTCAACACACTGCAAAAATGGGCAGTTTTTTCCTAGTGCATGTAAGGACACATCAGTAATACTTAAGCAGCCACCTAAATCGATGATCTTTAGCAGCTGGCAATTGAGTGCAAGAGCAACGACTCCTTCATCAGTGAGATTGCAGCATCTTTTCAAAGAAGCTTCATGTAGGTATGAACAAGATGAAGCCACAGCTTTTATTCCTGGGAGAAAATATAATTATGTATCAATAAGCTATATGTATGTATATGTAGACATGAGAAATGTGACCGATTTTCATTTTAGCAATCACCAATTCAGTGTTAGCCCTTTTCAAAGTAGTCCACCTGTGAGGATATACTGATTTTCCAGTGATGCTGTCATTATTCAGAACTCTCTTGGAATGTTTTGGGAATTTTCTACACAGTCTGTAGTATCAGCAATTAATGGCAAGGCTTTATTGTCCACAGGTTGAATTGCTTTTAGGAAATAGCCAAAAGTCATTCAGAACCCAATTAGATAGTTAAATAGTAGGCGATTCTCCTTTTGGTTAAAACAAAAATTTTCAAGTAATCAAGTTAATTTTCTTGTGGACTTTGGAGGGAAACCAAAAGTTAAACTGCACAAATGGTTTCAGTCATGGTCTTCATGCTTACGGTTAGAAATTTATAGCTATGCCTATGTATTCTCTCTCCCTCCACTTTGACTCTGTTCTCAAAAGTGAATTTATTTTCTACCACCATGCTCCTTCTGTTAGCCTGGACCAATCTTACATTTTTCTGATGGTCAAAAAAGAGAAGTCTTTAAATCCAGTCAAACTGATATCAGTGTACACTGGAGATGGGTGCACATAAATAAAACAGTACTTTGGGGATCCTGGGCCCTTTGGTCATAAACAAACATGGTAGCACTGTCAAAAGATACCTTTATGGGGCCAAGCATGGTGGCTCATGCCTGTAATCCCAGCACTTTGGGAGGCTGAGGCGGGTGGATCACAAGGTCAGGAGATCGAGACCCTCCTGGCTAACATGGTGAAACCCCGTCTCTACTGAAAATACAAAAAAATTAGCCGGATGAGGTGGCGGGCGCCTGTAATCCCAGCTACTTGGGAGGCTGAGGCAGGAGAATGGCGTCAACCCGGGAGGCGGTTGACCTGAGATCGGGCCACTGCACTCCAGCCTGGGCGACAGAGCAAGAGTCCGTCTCAAAAAAAAAAAAAAAAAAAAAAAAAAAAAAAAAAAAAGGATACCTTTGTGGACAAAACACACAGAAGGGAATATGGTAAATTCATGAGCAGGTCGTTCCTACTGTTTTCCATATCTTAAGAACGAACTTTTTTTTTTCTTAAGACCAGTTATTTTATTTACCAGTGTCCAGCATGGAAGTTGTGATACAATAAGAACTATATTTGACCTTTGTTCTCAGTCCCTGACATAGAGCTCCAAAAAGCCTTGGAATTTCCTGAGTGATAGGAGTACCTTTTGTTAGTCATAATAAGCCCCTTTTGATCACACCTAAGTTTAGGCTAATGAGGTGACAGCACAGGACCCTTAGACAGCCTAAGGTTGGGGCCTGTCTCCAGAAAAATCAAGTGATTAGAAGGTTAGAATATTCAGCTCAGTCCACAGACCTTTGGCGAGGTGGGGGTCAGGGACAGCAGGGAATAGGGGATGGGGATTAAGCTCTATAAAAACTCTTGGGATGGATGTGGTGGTTCACGCCTGTAATCCCAGCACTTTGGGAGGTTGAGGCAGGCAGATCACGACGTCAGGAGTTCAAGACCAGCCTGATCAACATGGTGAAACCCTGTCCCTACTAAAAATACAAAAATTAGCTGAGCATGGTGGTACGTGCCTGTAATCCCAGCTACTCAGGAGGCTGAGACAGGAGAATCGCTTGAACCCGGGAGGTGGAGGTTGCAGTGAGCTGAGATTGCACCACTGCACTCCAGCCTGGGCAACAGAGCAAGACTCCCTCTCAAA
>NW_012102066.1:1228046-1238506 GCF_000951045.1 Mandrillus leucophaeus | reverse complement strand
AAAAAAAAAAAAAAAGAAAAGAAAAAAAAAATTCTTGGCCAAGGGCAGTGGCTCATGCCTGTAATCCCAACACTTTGGGAGGCCGAGGCGGGCAGATTACTTGAGCTCAGGAGTTTGAGAGCAGCCTGGCCAACATGGTGAAACCCCGTCTCTACTAAAAATACAAAAATTAGCTGGGCGTGGTGTTACACGCCTGTAATCCCAGCTACTCCAGAGGCTGAGGCAGGAGAATCTCTTGAACCCAGAGGTGGAGGATGCAGTGAGTTGAGATGGCACCACTACACTCAAGCCTGGGCGATAGAGTGAGACTCTGTCTCAAAAAAAAAAAAGAAAGAAAAAGAAAAGAAAAGGAAAAAAAAGGAAGAAGAAAAAACAAAAAACCTCTTGAACAAGGAGACTTGATGAGCTTCTGTGTTGGTGAATGCATCCACATGCTGGGAGGGCAATGTATCCCAAGTCCACGGGGACAGGGGCTCCTGCGCTTCCAGACCTCACCTTATGTACTCTTCATCTTGCTGTTCATCAGTGTCCTTTATAATCTTTTAGAATAAACTGGTAAATGTAACAAAAGTGATTCCCTGAGTTTTGTGAGCCATTCTGACAAATTATCGAATGGAGGAGGTCATGGAAACCCTCCATTTATAGTTGGTCAGTCATGTGTACCAGAGGCCTGGTCTTGCAATTGGCATCTGAAGTGGGGATAGTCTTGTGGGACTGAGCCCTTAACTTGTGGGATCTGATGCTAACTCCAGGCAGTGTCAGAATTGAATTAAATTGTAGGGCACCCAGATGGTGTCCAGAGAGTTGGAGAATTGTTTGGTGTGAAAAAACCCCACACATTTGCTGTCAGAAGTGTGGTGTGAGTGTAGAGAAATGTGGTTTTATTGAAGAAGTTCTTTTTAGTGAGTTATTATTTATGTAAACATTTTAAAACTTATGCTTGTTTGCAATATTATGAATATCCTAACTTGCTAACCAAGATGACTGCAAAATATACTCAACTACCCACAGAATTTTCCAGAAACCTAAGTAGGCCAAAAAAGTCCTCCTTTCTTATATTGAAAAAAAAAAGAAAAGCCTGGGCAACATAGTGAGACCTCGACTCTACTAAAAATAAAAAATTAGCAGGGGATGGTGGTGCACACCTGCGGTCCCAGCTACTTGGGAGGCTGAGGTGGGAGGATCGCTTGAGCCTGGGAGGTTGAGGCTACAGTGAGCCAAGATTGTGCCACTGCATTCCAGCTTGGGTGACAGAGCAAGACACTGTCTTAAATAAATAAATAAATAAAAATAAATATTAATGCAAACCAAATATTGAAAAAAAGAGATCTATGGGGGAAAAAAGGTAAAGATTTACTAATTCATGTAATAGTGACACTGAACAATGCAGTTTGTCTAGCTATTAAAAACTATGCATTACACAAACTGATAGGAGAATACCTGGTAACTTTACTCTGATGATTAATTCTTTTGTAATATGGCATCAAAAAAGCCTTAACAAAATATGAACTGGTCATTTCTTGTTCCACTATACCAGGCAAAATATTTAAAATATAGACATACGTATCCATTTTTTTTTTTTTAGTTTTAATTTTAATTTTACTTTTTTTGAGACGGAGTCTTGCTCTGTTGCCCAGGCTGGAGTGCAGTGGCACAATCTCGGCTCACTGCAACCTCCACCTCCCAGGTTCAAGCAATTCTCCTGCCTCAGCCTACCAAGTAGCTGGGACTACAGGCACATGTCACCATGCCTGGCTAATTTTTTGTATTTTTTAGTAGAGATGGGGTTTCACTGTGTTAGCCAGAATGGTCTCGACCTCCTCACCTCGTGATCTGCCTGCCTCAGCCTCCCAAATTGCTGTGATTACAGGCGTGAGCCAACACGCCCAGCCTATTTTTTATTTCTTTGAGACAGAGTCTCCATGTCACCTAGGCTGGAGTAGTGATGCAATCTCGGCTCATTGCAACCTCTACCTCCCAGGCTCAAGGGATTCTCCTGCCTCAGCCTCCTAAGTAGCTGGGACTACAGGGTGCACCACCATGCCTGGCTAACTTTTGTATTTTTTGTAGACGAGGTGGGGGTGGGGGACAGTTCACCATGCTGGCCAGGCTGATATCGAACTCCTCGGCTCAAGCAGTCTGCCGGCCTCCCAGCTAAAAAAGTGCTGGGATTACTGGCATAAGCCACCTAGCCTGGCCCATGTTTATTTTAAATATGTTTAAAATACAAGGTAGTGACTTACCCACTGTCTTTCTTAACTTTGAGCACTGCTTATAAGCAAGAATTCTAACTTGGATTGTTTTCTTAGTCTGAATGTTTTTACTGATAAACATAAATTGTATTTCTTTGACTTCTTCATACTCTCTTTTCATGTATTTTCTCCCTTACTCCACATTACCAGATAGTGAATAGTAATCTACACAGTGTTAATAAATATACCTTCTGAAGTTACAGAAACTCGGTTCCCTTTTGAAGAATTTAAATTTAATTTCTTCAGTTTTCTACAGTTAGACAAGTGCAGGAGAGCAGCATCTGATATATCGCAGCTCCGTAGGTCTAGAGTTTGGACTTCAGGATGTAAAATCTGTAACAAATCAGTGATTTTAAAAAAATTATTTCTTTCTATAAATATAAATGTTCCATATTCAGTGTTTTGGTGGTCATAACAGACAAGTGGCTGATGTAAAATACAGCAAAGAATACAGAAGTGTATCCATGTGGAGACAGACACATCAAGCAGGGGAAACCACATCTACTTCCAGTGGGAGGTGCAGCTTTCAGTGCCAGCAAAGTCCTTCTTGGGACACAAAGTACTGTTGAGATGGCTAATTCAGGGAAAGGATCCGTAGACCTGAGAAGCTTAACCAATGTGGCAGTGAGTAATAATCTTCTGGTAGTTGCTAGCATTAGAGACTCTCCCTATGTGCCTCTGTGCTTAGGAAGTATGAGTCTTTAATCACTTGTAAACCAAGTGCTTACAGAGCACTAGTATTGCTTATCTAGAACATTTACCTTCTGTATCATTATTTTTGGGAGCTAATACAATACCCCAGTATTACTGGGTGTTTTCTTGAGGTTGACAAATAATAGATTAATTCCTAAGCATTCTGAGCTCTTTCCTGGGAGTATTTTTCTGTTCTTTTTTTCCAAAATAGAAATGGCTTTACCTTTCTGAAAATAAAATAATGTATTATTATTGTAAAGCATTCAATTTAGAAAAATTATAATAAATTATAAGAATAATGATTTCTATTTATTAGATGCTTACCAGGAAAGATACTGTCATATACATTATGTTATTTTTTATTTTATTTTATTTATTTTTTGAGATGGAGTTTTACTCTTGTTGCCCAGGCTGGAGTGCAATGGCACGATCTCGGCTCACTGCAACCTCCGCCTCCCGGGTTCAAGCGATTCTCCTGCCTCAGCCTCCCAGTAGCTGGGATTACAGGCATGCACCACCACACCCGGCTAATTTTGTATTTTTTAGTAGAGATGGGGTTTCTCCATCTTGGTCAGGCTGGTCTCGAACTCCTGAGTTCAGGTGATCCACCCACCTCGGCCTCCCAAAGTGTTAGGATTACAGGTGTGAGCCACAGTACCTGGCCTACATTATGTTATTTAATATTCTCTCTCTCTCTCTCAACCCTCGCCCCCCGCCCCCACAAGGGATTGGTCATTGCCATTTTACCAATAGGAATTAAGACCCTGAGAGCTTAAGCAGCCAACATAAAGAACATAGCCAAAGGAGCAGAGCTGGGATTGGAACCCAGGTCCTTTTAATTCCAAAGCCTAAACTTTTGACCTCTATAACTAAAATTACCCATAATACCAATACCCAGAGATAAAATTATATTAGTTTTTTAAAAATGTTAGATTGGGGGTACACATGCAGGTTTGTTACAGGGATATACTGTGTGATGCTGAAGTTTAGGCTTCAACTGAACCCATCACCCAAATAGTGAACACAGTACTTGACAGTAGTTTTTCAACCCTTGCTTCCCTTCCTCCTTCCTCCCTTTTGAAGTCCCCAGTGTGTATTTTTCCCATCTTTACGTCTGTGTGCACCCAATGATTAGCTCCCACTTATAAGTGAGAACATGTGGTATTTGGTTTTCTGTGTCTGCATTAATTCACTTAGGATAATGGCCTCCAGCTGCATCCATGCTGCTGTAAAGGACATGGTTTTATGGCTGTATATAGTCATTTTGATGTTTTTTGAGTTTAAAAAAACCCTTTGAAGAACAACAGGATCAGATCACATATAAGATGAGCACCTTTTATACAATCAATAGATTGTAGTTGTATATTATTCCATTTTCTGCAAGTACCATAACTTATTAAATGCATCCTACACTGGCAAACACTTGAGCTGAACATTTAGGTGGTTTTAGGTAGGCAATGTTGTGCCATGATTAAGAACATGTGCTTTGCAGGCAGACTGTCCAAGTTGGAACCCTATGATTGCGATCAAGCTCAGTTTTCTCTCTGTGCTTTACTAGCCTTATTATTATAACAGGATATGTTGTGAGAAATAAAGGTGTCTTGCTGATAATATATGCTATACATAACTATGCTTATTATCATAAATTATATTATAATGAATATACCTGTGTACTTTTCTATTATCTCCCTGAGATTTCTACAGGAAGTAAATTGTTGAGTTAATAATAAGCAAATCTTTAGAATTTTTAATAGTTAATGCCAAACTGTCCTTCTAAAAGGTTTTTTTTAAATCAATTTACACTCTCACTAGCAGGAGATAAAAGTGACAGTTTCTCCACACTATTGCTAACATTGGGTTTGGGGATTTTTTTCAAGTCTCTGCCAAACTGAAAGGCAAACTGTCACTTTGATGACTAGTAAGGTTAAATATCCTTTGATATGTTATTGGAGATTTGTATTTTTTCCTCTGAGTAGTTCCTGATTCTTCTGGTTTTTTATTTGGTTGTTTTGTTTTTTTCTTATTGGTTTGGAGGGATTCTTTATATTGTCAAGATAAAAAAGCCCCTAGATTTTCATACATATTGTAAATATTTTTCCAAGTTTTTGACTTCGTTTCTTTTTTTTTCCTTCTTGCCATAAGGAAGTCTGTATTTTTAAGTAATCAAACCCATCCATCTTTTTTTTCTTGGTTTCCAACTTTGGTATCATGTTTAAAAAGGCCTTCTCCATCCAGAGAGTACAAAAAGATTTACAAAATACTTCAAAAACAGCCATCCAAAGATGTGTGTAACTTTGTAACAGATGCTGTATCTGGCTTTTTGAATAATGTCATAAGCAGGACTCTTGTTAAGAATGGAGTCTAGAGGGAGAGTACCCAGAAAAATCATGTCTTATTTATTTCATTCACCCTCTTCACCCCTCCTTTTTAATTCAGCTAAAATTAGGTTTAAAAAATAGTAAGGATTGCCATCAAACAAAAACCTAAATCACTGATGTATAAGCTAAAGGGACACAAAGAAATGTGGATGGTGGAAAAGTGAAGAAAACCACCATTTTTCCACAGTGTCATAATGGTTCATCTACGAGTCACATATAACATTACATACTTTAACAGAACCATCAACAATAAGAACCCGGAGATATTATTCTACTTCCACAGAGCCAAGCAAACTACACTACTAAGATATCTATGTTCAAATGCAAGCTAACATGAAGAAAATAAATCATTATAATAAAGGTATATCAGGTTAATGCAGAAGAAACGTTAAAGACACGTTGAAGTGCAATTCCAATGTGAAGTCACAGGGTTGGTCACATGCTCTAGCATGCAGGCTGGGCACAGTGGCTCACACTTATAATCCTAGATCTTTGGGAGGCCAAGGTGGGCGGATTGCTTGAGCCCAGAGGTTCAAGACCAGCCTAGGCAACATGGTAAAACCCTGTCTCTACAAAAAACACAAAAATTAGCTGGGTGTGGGAGCGGGTGCCTGTAGTCCTAGCTACTCAGGAGGCTGAGGTGGGAGGGTCACCTGAGCCCAGGAGGTTGAGGCTGTGGTGAGACATGATTATGCTACTGCACTCTACCCTGGGTGACAGAGTGAGACCCTGTCTCAAAAAACAAACAAACAAAAACCACAGAAAAATACATGCTGGAGTGCTATCATCACAGCTTGCTTCCTTTTGATTACAGGCTTTAGGCAGAAGGTGAAGTGAAGTCAGAGCTGTTGTGGAGTCCTAATTAGGGAAAGGGAGTCAGGCTGGCAGGACCAGGGGAGAACAAATAAACTATAGGTCTGCCTTTCTTCATGGTCCAGAACATATAAACAAAAAGAGAGGCTGGGCGCGATGGCTCATGCCTGTAATCTCAACACTTTGGGAGGCCGAGGTGGGTGGATCACAAGGTCAGGAGATCGAGATCATCCTGGCTAACACAATGAAACCCCGTCTATAGTGAAAATACAAAAAAAAAAAAAAAATTAGCCGGGCAGGGTGGCGGGCACTTGTAGTCCCAGCTACTTGGGAGGCTGAGGGAGGAGAATGGTGTGAACCTGGGAGGCGGAGCTTGCAGTGAGCAGAGATTGCGCCACTGCACTCCAACCTGGGCGACAGAGCGAGACTATGTCTTAAAAAAAAAAAAAAAAAGGAAGCAGATAAGCTATGGGTCTGCCTTTCTTTATGGTCCAGAACACATAGCCTTCCTGCACAGACAACGTACATAACTCACAAACTTCCTGCTTACCACCAAACACTTCGATTTATCATCAAACACCTCGGCTGACAGAAGGATGCAAGTTAGCTCCCTGCTACCTTGGAATTGTCAATCAGCCCAAGTTCCATTCTATAAAATCTCCAACAAGCCTTTGTTTCCTGGCAGTTGGGTCCTCTCTTGCTGGTTCTGCCGGTTGCTCCCTTGCAATGTATTTTCACATATTATCTAATAAATCTGCCTTTCTTTACCAACAACTGTCTTGGTAAATTATTTTGCCACCATCCCACCAGCCCGGATAGTTACCGCTCACCCTCAACAGCAATTGGCAGTTCTAGTCTCTGCAGACTAGATGGTGATGGCTGCAGAGTGGTGATGGCTGCAAATCCAAAGACAATATTTAAATGTAAGTAGTGTAGAAACTACTATCATTTTCAATTTTTGAAACACAAATAGCAAAAATACAAAAGATAACACAGGAGTAGTATTGAAGGAAATTATCTACTCTGCTATTTAATAACCTTTAAAAATCAGGGGCTGAAGGTTAAGCCCTAATCTGAGGGGCTGTTTAGCAGAAGGAAGAGTGATTAACTATCTTTTTCTGGTGCTTGGGGCTCTCTGCCTTGCAGCTCATCACTCCAGATCCTCTCCAGGCCTCCACCTCCTATGTCAGCTCAATAGGGCTGAAACAGACTTGGGTCTTGCCTCCTTTACTCTTACCACTACCAGAGGGTATACAGAGATATGCTCACAGGCCAAAACAAGACACCTAGAGAGCACCACTATTTCAAAAGAAAAACAAAGATTACTGATTCCATCAGGAGCAGAGGAATTAAAACAGAGAGGCCAAAGATGTTAATAAGCATAATATTATGCTAAAAGAAATAACAAAAGATTAATAAGATAAAACAATAAGAAACCATAAAAAGGTGAATCGGAAATATTAAATATGAAAATATAGCAGTTGAAAAAAGAACAGTACAGATGAGAAGAGTGATTTTTAACTACTGGTCATTATCCATGAATGGATTACAAAATCAGTTTAGCAGACTGTGATCAATATTTTTTCAATAAAATAATACTAAATAGAATACAATTAAATAAAAAAGACCAAAATGTACTACACATTATATTGTTACACCTAAGTGTGGTTTGTGTACTAGAGTCACAATGTAACATATATTTCTTATTGTGAGTCTTGACCAAAAAGTTTTAAACCTTTTGAAAACATGGAGGTCAAGGGTACAGGTACCATGAAGACAAGTGTGTATGGAAGGCTAATGGGAGCTGGCCAGAGCAACACCATTTTGTTCCTGAATGTCATTCTGCAACTGCTTGACTGTAGAATGTACTTGCTGATGCTGCAGATGAAATTGCTGCCACTTGTGAAAAGACTATGCTATGCTGATGACTGAACTTTTTCCAAACCCCTGAATCAAGGATTTCTGCCTAGAAACCCTTATTCTAACTAATGAATTGTTTGATAACCCTCTCCCACCTTTCTCTTTAAAAGACCTCATATATCTCTTAAGACATATGAATTAAATAGTTAGGACATGATTTCAGATGCCTCTGGAATCTGTGTTCCTTGAATTCAATTCTAAAACCACCAATAAACCTTTTTGCTTGGATTTTCAGTCTCCATGACTCTGGTTGACACAAGAGAAGTAACTGAGACAATGGTAGAAGATTTTTTAGGAACTATTACATGTTGCAGGAAGTCAGGGACCCCGAACAGAGGGACCAGCTGGAGCCACGGCAGAGGAACATAAATTGTGAAGATTTCATGGACATTTATCACTTCCCAAATAATACTTTTATAATTTCTTATACCTGTCTTTATTTTAATCTCTTAATCCTGTTATCTTCATAAGCTGAGGATGTACGTCACCTCAGGACCACTGAGATGATTGCATTAACTATACAAATTGATTGTAAAACATGTGTTTGAACAACATGAAGTCAGTGCATCTTGAAAAAGAACAGAATAACAGCGATTTTAGGGAACAGGGAGGACAACTATAAGGTCTGACTGCCTGTGGGGTCAGGCAAAAAGAGCCATAGTTTTCTTCTTGCAGAGAGCCCATAAACGGATGTGCAAGTAGGAGAGATATCGCTAAAATTCTTTTTCCTAGCAAGGAATATTAATATTAAGACCCTAGGAGAAGAATTGCATTCCTGGGGGGAGGTCTATAAATGGCCGCTCTGGGAGTGTCTGTCCTATGTGGTTGAGATAAGGGCTGAGCTATGCTCTGGTGTCCTGCAGTACCCTCAGGCTTACTAGGATTGGGAAACCCCAGCCCTGGTAAATTTGAGGTCAGACCGGTTCTCTGCTCTCAAACCCTGTTTTCTGTTAAGATGTTTATCAAGATAATATGTGTACTGCTGAACATAGACCCTTATCAGGAGTTCTGATTTTGTCCTTGCCCTGTTTCCTCAGAAGCATGTGATCTTTCCTCTGCTTTTTGCCCCTTAACATATGTGACCTACTCCCTGTTCGTACACCTCCTCCCCTTTTGAAATCCTTAATAAAAACTTGGTTTTGCGGCTCAGGTGGGTATCACGGTCCTACCGATATGTGATGTCGCCCCCAGTGGCTCAGCTGTAAAATTCCTCTCTTTGTACTCTTTCTCTTTATTTCTCAGACTGGCCGACACTTAGGGAAAATAGAAAGAACCTATGTTGAAATATTGGGGATGGGTTCCCCTGATAATTACATATGGACATTTTGGTTATCTGGAAGGAAAAAAAAACCCTTATACTTTATAATATTCTAAAGTGCAGGCCAGGCGTGGTGGCTTACACCTGTAATCCCAGCACTTTGGGAGGCTAAGGCGGATGGATCACTTGAGCTCAGGAGTTTGAGACCAGCCTGGGCAACATGGTGAAACCCTGTCTCTACAAAAAAAATGCAAAAATTAGCCAGGCATGGTGGTGCACACCTATAGTCCCATCTACTCAGGAGGCTGAAGAGGGATCACCTAAGTCCAGGCAGCGGAGGTTGCAGTGAGCTGAGATTGCACCACTGTACTCCAGCCTGGGCAACGGAGCATGACCCTGTATCAAAAAAAAAAATAAATAAAAAACGATGACCAGTCTTACCATATACCATTGTTCCAAAAATCTAAAACCATATATAAACAGAAAATATAATATGCTTGCTTTACAGTTATTCATATTCTTACCTCACTTATATTTGAATCTGTTATCCGTCCCTGCATGCTCATTATTTTAATCAGTCTGTCTTTTATGTTGGGAGGCAAAGGCTTAATGTCTGTGAGATATCTGGAAATATTCTTCATGAAGCACCAAAGGCATCTGAAATACAAATACAATACAGTAAATCACACTGGGCCTGTACTGATTCCTAACACTTGTCTTAATGCTATTTGTTAGCACTTAGCCCTTTCATAAAAGTGTGTACATTTTGGCTGGGTGTGGTGGCTCACTCCTGTAATCCCAACACCTTGGGAGGGCCAGGCAGGAGGATGGCTTGAGCTCAGGAGTTTGAGACCAGCCTGAGCAACATGGTGAAACTGTCTCTACCAAAAAAAAAAAAAAATTAGCTGAGCATGGTGGTGTAAGCCTGTAGTCCCAGCTACTTGGGAGGCTGAGGTGGGAGGACTGCTTGGGCCCAGAAGGTCGAGACAGAAGGGAGTTGTGATTGTGCCACTGCACTCCAGCCTGGGCAACAGAACAAGATCCTGTCTCAAAAAAAAAAGTGTATACATTTTATATTAATACTATATTTACAACTTTAGCTCTGTAAGCTTCAAAAACCTAGTCTGTGTTAAATTACGGACAAGA
>NW_012102066.1:1224871-1226106 GCF_000951045.1 Mandrillus leucophaeus | reverse complement strand
ACACCTGGCTAATTTTTGTATTTTTAATAGAGACAGGGTTTCACCATATTGGCCAGGATGGTCTCAAACTCCTGACTTGGGATTACAGGCGTAAGCCACTGCGCCTGGCCCTATTTATTTATTTTATATTTAATTTATTTTAATTTCTTCTTTCCATTTCTTTGTTATCTCCATTTCCCACTCCCATTCCCCACCCACTTAGGAAACCATTCTCATGTTTAATGTGTATCCTTTCATTGTATATTTTCTTTTAATGTGTTTGTTGTATGCATGCATTTCTAATTTATAAACATGGGACTTGTCATAGATTTGTTTAGTTTTTCACTCAGCACTATGTTTTCAAGATCACCTACTCTTAAATGTTGGAAGGCCTAACAGGTGAAAATGATGTCTCACTATTACTTTAACTTGTATTTCTCTAATTACCAGTAAACTTAACATCCTTGCATGAGCTTGCTGGCTATCTGGATATGCTTTTCTATAAACAATCTATACATATCCTTTGCCTGGTTTGTTATTTTTAAAAATTGATACATAATAGATGTACATATTTTCAGGGTACATGTGATAATTTGATACGTTCATATAACGTGTAAAGATCAAATCAGGGTAATTGGGTTATCCATCATCTTAAATATTTATCTTTTGTTTATGCTAGGAACATTCAAATTATTCTCTTCTAACCATTTTTAAGTGTATAATAGATTATTGTTAACTACAGTCACCCTACTGATCTATCGAACACTACTATTTATTTTATGTGTGTATTTATACCCATTAATCAACCTCTCTCTATGCCCCCATCCCCTACCCTTCCCAACCTCTGTTAGCCACCCATCTACTCTCTATCTTCATGATATCCACTTTTTTTTTTAGCTCCCATACATGAATGAGAACATGTGACATTTGTCTTTCTGTGTCTAGCTTACTTAACAAAATGACCTCCAGTTCCACCCATGTTGCTGCATATGACAGAATTCATTCATTTTCTCCCTCCCTCCCTCCCTTCCTTCCTCCCTTCCTTCCTCCCTCTCTCCTCCCTCCTTCCCTACCTCCCTCTCTCCTGAGACAGGGTCTTGCTCTGTTGCCTAGGTTGGGGTGCAATGGTGCAATCACAGCTCACTGCAGCCTTAACCTCCTGGGCTCAAGAGATCCTCCTGCCTCAGCTTCTAGAGGCATGCTTACCACATTTTACTAAGATTTAATTATTATTTTATTTTATTTTATTTTTCAAG
>NW_012102066.1:1221355-1223881 GCF_000951045.1 Mandrillus leucophaeus | reverse complement strand
ATTTTCTGTATTTCTTGTAGAGATGGGGTCTCAATATATTGCCCAGGCTGGTCTTGAACTCCAGGGCTGAAGTGAGCCTCCTGCCTTGGCCTCCCAAACAGCTGGTATTACATGCATGAGCCCTGCGCTCAGCCTTAATCTGCTTTTTAAATAGGAACACAGAACAAAAAAGATTGTTTGCAAATAAACATTTGAAAGAATATAGCAACAGCTGATCAGAGTCCAGGCATTGAAACAAAGCAATGATTGTAGAAGAAGACAATATAAACAACTCTGGAGCAAGAAACTCAAAAGCAGAGACTTTGCAGTAATGTGTGTGCTGGTTATTTCCATTGACCTAAAAGCTCTACCTGGAACACATATAAACTAGGAGGATCTTGTTAACTTATTACCTGAGTAGAAAGAAGTCACTGCCACCAACATTGTGCAATTTTATTAACCATTCAAGTCCAGTAGTATCTGGTAAAATTAGGACAGAATTGGGATTAAAAAATGAACAAATATTCAGTATCGAACGTTCAAAGAAGCCACTACATACTCTTTTCACAAATATGTTTCACAAAGCCAGTACAGTACTAGCCATTAACCCAGTACACCAAGGGTACTGAAGTAGTAAAGATGCAACAAGAAAAATAGCTATGTTAGAAAGACCAACATTTTAGAAAAAGAGTAAAACTCTTCCAGTTTCTTCCCTTTAGCTCCTAAAACAACATCGCACAGTCTGGATCTACCTATCTAGCCCTGTATCAGCTTCTAGAATATTTGTCAGGAGCAAAAAATAAAATGACCCTGGCCAGTGTAGTATGGATATTTAGGAAGACAAGCGGGGAGAAAGTCAGTTCTCAGAACAAATTACTCAGCTTCAGCCTCATCACCAGGATCTCTGGATTCTTTGCTCTTCCGCATTTCTTCAATGTGCTTATCTTTCTCTGCAAACACTCCAGTGTGTTAGTCATTTGCGCCTTCCTGTTCTCTTTGTTAGCTTCCATTTTGTGGGTCAGTTTCTCTTCTGCTGTTTTAATGAAGCTGTTCTTCTACTGATTTCTGAAGCACTTCTTTCTCCTGCTCTCATTTTTCAGCAAGCTGCTTCAAGACCTCAGCTTCGCAAGGCTTGTGTCTTTCTTCTGAAGCTTCTGATTTATTCTGAATTTCCTCCAGGGAAAGATCTTTCTTCTTTGGAGGGGAAATGAGGAACTTTGGGATGGATTCTTTTGATGGGGTCTGAGAATCAGCTCAAAAGCCTGGCCTGAGGCATGCTTCTCTAGTGCTTTCACTTGGATATCAGAAGCCATGATGAATAAAAGACAAGAGACTGGCAGTGTATTCTACAAAATCCACTGGGATAAGGAAAACCCTGCTCGGTCCGAGCCGCCTGACCACACTCTGAGCTGTTTTCTATATTTATAAAATGTAAGAGTAGTATATTAAGTTTGTTAAGTTTCCTAACGTGACTAAATTTGACTAAACTACACGACAGGTTTCCTTTGTGTAAGACTGGTGTTAGTTGCAAATTCATGATATTTTCTTGTGGAATATTCCTTTTATCATTAAGTAATGTCTCTCTTTATCTGTATTCATGTTTTTCACTTCAGAGACTATTCTGTTTGATTTCAGTATTGCTCCATCATGTTTCCTTGGTTTCTTTTGCTTAACATTATGTTTGCAAAATTTATCTGCATTGTTGCATGTAGCTATGGATTATTCATTCCCATTTTCACGTTGTTCATGTCCATTTTCACTAATGTATAATATTCTGTTGTTTGACCAATTTATTCTACAGTGAATATACAGTTGGGTTGTTTGTAACTCTTTACTATTATGAATATTCTGAGACATGTCTTTTGGTACACACGTATCTGTGTTTCAACTGAGTATATATAGCTAGTAGTGGAACTGCTGGCTCATAGGGTAGTCATATGTTTAGCTTAATGCCAGTTTTTCAAAGTGGTTGTACCCAGTCACAATCCTACCATTGGTGAATGAGCATGCTTGTGGTCCATATCCTTGCCAACACTTGGCATTGTTAATCTTTTAAATTTTAGTCATTTTAGTGAGTATATAATAGCAATGCAATGTAGCTTTAAATTGCAATCTCTGATTAATATGGGAACACATTCATCTTTTTATTGTCTGGTTGGATATCCTCTTTTGTGGAGCATCTACTCAAGTATTTTGCCCTCTTTCATTTTGGGTTAACTATGTTTCTTACTGATATATAGGAATTCCTGTTATATGCTGGATATGAACCTTCTGTTTGTTATATATGTTGCAAATATATTCCCCCATTCTGTGGACTGCCTTTCTACTTTCTTAATCATGTCTTTTGCTAAAGAGAAGTACATTTTATAGTCAAATTTATCAGTATTTTCCATTACAGCAGGTGATTTTTTTGTCCTGTTTATAAACTTTCCCTGTCCTAAGTTCATAAAGATATTCTCTGATGTTTTCTTCTAGAAGAATTCACTAAGTTTATTGTCTCACTTTTACTTTTTGACTTACAAACCACCAGGAATTGATTTTTTTTTT
>NW_012102066.1:1216107-1221030 GCF_000951045.1 Mandrillus leucophaeus | reverse complement strand
CTTCATCTATGTCCCTGCAAAGGACATGATTTCATTTATTTTTATGGCTGCATAGTATTCCATGGTGTATATGTACCACATTTTCTTTATCCAGTCTATCGTTGATGAGCATTTGAGTTGGTTCCATGTCTTTGCTATTGTGAACAGTGCTGCAATAAACATATGTATGCAATAAACAAACATTCATTGTAATAGAATCATTTATATTCCTTGGGGATATACCCAGTAATGGGATTGCTGGGTCAAATAGTATTCCTGGATGAACACATTCTTTATGAAGAAAGATTAAATAAATTCTTCTTTAGTGTCAAGCTACTTTAAACTTGTTTTAATTCAAGACTACTGTGGTACCTTCTAATCTGTCTACAGACTGTCTAATTTAACTCACAAGAGGCAGTACCAGAAACTGGGATTTCCTGATAACTAAGATTTATAGTTAACTTTTTTTAAATTTTATTTTACTTTAAGTTCTGAGATACATGTACAGAATGTTCAGATTTGTTACACAGGTATACATGTGCCATGGTGGCTTGCTGCCCCTATCAACCTGTCATCTAGGTTTTAAGCCCTGCATGTATTGGGTATTTGTCCTCATGCTCTCCCTCCCCTTGCCCCCAACCCCACGACAGGCTCTGGTGTGTGATGTTCCCCTCCCTGTGTGCATGTATTCTCATTGTTCAACCTGAATTCGAATGCTGGCCTGTCTTGCTAGGTTGGGGAAGTTCTCCTGGATCATATCCTGAAGTGTGTTTTCCAACGTGGCTCCATTCTCTTCATCACTTTCAGGTACACCAATCAATTGTAGGTTTGATCTTTTCATAGTCCCATATTTCTTGGAGGCTTTGTTCATTTCCATTATTTTTCCTCTAATCTTGTCTCCGCACCTTATTTCAGTAAGTTGATCTTCAATCTCTGCTATCCTTTCTTCTGCTTGATCAATTTGGCTATTGATATTGTATATGCTTCGTGAAGTTCTCATGCTGTGTTTTTCAGCTCCATCAGGTCATTTATGTTCTTCTCTAAACTGGTTATTCTAGTTAGCAGTTCCTGTAACCTTTTATCAAGGTTCTTAGTTTCCTTGCACTGGGTTAGAACATGCTTCTTTAGCTCGGAGAAGTTTGTTATTACTGACCTTCTGAAGTCTACTTCTGTCAACTCGTCAAATTCATTCTCCATCCAGTTTTGTTCCCTTGCTGGCAGGGAGTTGTGTTCCTTTGGAGAAGAGGCGTCCTGATTTTTGGAATTTTCAGGCTTTCTGCTCTGTTTTCTCCCCATCTTTGTGGTTTTATCTACCTTTGGTCTTTGATGTTGGTGACCTACGGATGGGGGTTTTGGTGTGGATGTCCTTTTTGCTGATGTTGATGCTATTCCTTTCTGTTTGTTAGTTTTCCTTCTAACAGACAGGACCCTCAGTTGCAGGTCTGTTGGAGTTTGCTGGAGGTCCACTGCAGACCCTGTTTGCCTGGGTATCACCAGCGGAGGCTGCAGAACAGCAAATATTGCTGCCGGTTCCTTCCTCTGGAAGCTTCATCCCAGAGGGGCACCCGCCTGTATGAGCTGTCTGTCGGCCCCTACTGGGAGGTGTCTCCCAGTCAGGCTACATGGGGGTCAGGGACCCACTTGAGGATGCAGTCTGTCTGTTATCGGAGCTCAAACGCTGTGCTGGGAGAACCACTGCTCTCTTTAGAGCTGTCAGGCAGGGACGTTTCAGTCTATAGAAGCTGTCTGCTGCCTTTTGTTCAGATATGCCCTGCCCCCAGAGGTGGAATCTAGAGAGGCAGTAGGCCTTGCTGAGTTGTGGTGGGCTCCGCCCAGTTTGAGCTTCCCTGCCACTTTGTTTACACTGTGAGCACAGAACGGCCTATACAAGCCTCAGCAATGGCAGACACCCCTCCTTGCACCAATCTCCCATATCCCAGGTTGATCTCAAACTGCTGCGCTAGCAGTGAGCAAGGCTCCGTGGGCATGGGACCTGCTGAGTCAGGCACAGGAGGCACTCTCCTGGTCTGCCGATTGGGAAGAACATGGGAAAAGCGCAGTATTTGGGCAGCAGTGTACTGTTCCTCCAGGTACAGTCACTCACAGCTTCCCTTGGCTAGGAAAGGGAAATCCTCTGACCTCTTGCACCCAGGTGAGGCGATGCCCCACCCTGCTTCAACTTGCCCTCTGTGGGCTGCACCCACTATTCAACCAGTCCCAATGAGATGAACCAGATACCTCAGTTGGAAATGCAGAAATTGCCCATCTTCTGCGTCGATCCTGCTGGGAGCTGTAGACTGGAGCTGTTCCTATTTAGCCATCTTGGAAGTGACCTCCCAATTTCTTTTTAATGATATAAAATCTTTCCTAAGCATCAGTAGGATCAGAAAAGCAAATTTTTCAGAAATTCCAAAAATGTAGAGAAAAGGTTGGACATTTGTTAGGTAAGTAAAAATATATACAATTATATACATATAAAATTATTATATTTGTTGTGTAACATAAAATGTTATTTGTATTGCTCACTGTAGATCTAGTGATTGTAAGAACTTATGTAGCATTTTATCAAGCCTCCTTATCTCTTTAGAGACTTCAAAGACTTCAGAAAGGTATGGAGAACATCAAATGTTGGTCAAGACGGTAGTCAACAGGAACTCTCAAACATTGAGAGTAGGCATGTAATTTGGTACAAGCATCTTGGAAAACCGTTTGGCCTTATCTAGTAAAGCTAAAGATGTATAGATCCTAAGATCTAGCAGTTCTGGTTGTAGGTATCAACCCTAGAAAACCTTGCACTTTTGAGTCAGAAGATGTAGACAACAAAACTCACAGCAGCACTGTTTGTAACACAGAAAACTAAAAACAACTCAAATTACCATCCATAGTAAATAGAATGAATTACAATATAGTTATACAATGGAACCTTATGTTTGTGCAATTTATTCAAGTGGTTGCATGTGGCCACGGTTCATTTGGTTCTCAATATATGCTATAATATATAGATGATACATGTATGTGTGTATACATGTATTTCATTGTGTGAATATACTATATTTACTTTTTCCAGTCTGTTGTCATTTGACATTGTCAACATACATTGCTTTACTTCTTTCTTTTAAAAAGTTGAGATGAAGGTCAGATAATATGAAATTAATCATTCTATAGTGTGCACTTCAGTGGCATTTTGTACATTTACAATGTTGTGCAACTCCTACCTGTATCTAGTTCTAAAACATTTTCACCAGCCCAAAAGAAAACTTATCTCTATTAAGAAGTCAGTCCCAGCCGGGTGTGGTGGCTCCCACCTGTAATCCCAGTACTTTGGGAGGCTGAGGAGGGTGGATCATCTGAGGTCAGGAGTTCGAGACCAGCCTGACCAACATGGTGTAACCCCATCTCTACTAAAAATACAAAATTAGCCAGGTGCAGTGGCGGGCATCTGTAATCCCAGCTACTTGGGAGGCTGAGGCAGGAAAATCACTTGAACTATGGAGGAGGAGGTTTCAGTAAGCTGAGATCATGCCACTGCACACCAGCCTGGACAACAAGAGTGAAACTCTGTCTCAAAAAAAAAAAAAAAAGTCAATCCCCATTCTTCCTTTTTGTAATACCTCAGAACTACCAATTTGCTTCCTGTCACTATTGATTTATCTGGATTTATACAGTATGTGGCCTCTGTGTCTGGCTTCCTCCAATTAACATCATGTTTTCAAGGTTCATCCACACTGTAGTATGTATCAGTATTTCATTCCTTTTTACAGCTGAATAACATTCAACTATGCAAATATACCACATTTTGTTTATTGATTCATCAACTGATGGACATCTGTCTGGGTTTTCCCACCTTTTGGCTAATGTGAATAATGCTGCTATGAACATTTATGTACAAGTATTTGAGTACCCAGTTTCAATTCAATTGAGTATATACTTAGAAGTCAAATTGTAGCAGAATTGTAGGCCAAGTGTAGTGGCTCACATCTATAATCCCAGCACTTTGTAAGCCAAAGTGGGAATATCTCTTGAGTCCAGGAGTTTGAGACCAGCCTTGTTTATTTGGTTGAGCCACAGGTGAGCGGTCTCTCAAAACAAAAGTGAATGCAGAGCCTTGCCTAACAGTGCAAAGCCAGCTGCTTATATATCTGGCTCCTGTCACAGTCTGATTTGATTGATGAGGTTGATGGGGTGCTGGGCATATGGGTGGCCAAAATTATCAAGGACTGTGGAGTAAAATGTAGTGGTTTCCACTGGGGCAGAAAGAGAAGGACTTCTGGGCTTGGATGCTCAGTGGGAGGTACCCAGGGGAGGAAGTTGGGTATCTGATGCTCAGGCATCAATAGTGGGGTGACATCAATACAAGAGTGGACAGCAAGAGGGAAATATCATCCTCACTGCCCTCAGCATTCCCTGTGAGCCAGCCTCCCCGCCATTCTGCATTCCCCACACTTTCAGCTGGTGAACAGCAGTCTCCTGTTGGCTGTTGCTATAATTCGTAACTTGGGCACACAGTAAGCTCCTTGGTCTCTGATCTCTTAGGGGAAAAAGGCAACCAAATGTAACTGATGGGGTCTGAGTAAAGTCCTCAGTGGGGAAGAGAAGCTAAAGTGACACTGTAGGTGGAGCCTATGAAGTTCGCCAATATCTGTCTTAGTCAACAAACAACACCCCCTTGGTCAAGGCAGATTATATTTTTACTGACTCTTGGGCTGTTGACAATGTTACCTGGTCTGCCACTTGGAAGAAAACAAACAAGCTGATTACAGACACTCCTCTTTAGGACTGTGAACTGTGAAAACAAATCACAGCTGAGAATCAGACAGATGTCTGTGGCAGTGGCTCACTCTCCAATGGAATGGACTGCAGTGACACTGCTAATCAAGTATATACCATCCGGACTGCTGCCACTGCTGTCAGGATCAGCAGTCTGCACACCGCAACAACACACTG
>NW_012102066.1:1212089-1214837 GCF_000951045.1 Mandrillus leucophaeus | reverse complement strand
ACCTGTATCTAGTTCTAAAACATTTTCACCAGCCCAAAAGAAAACTTATCTCTATTAAGAAGTCAGTCCCAGCCGGGTGTGGTGGCTCCCACCTGTAATCCCAGTACTTTGGGAGGCTGAGGAGGGTGGATCATCTGAGGTCAGGAGTTCGAGACCAGCCTGACCAACATGGTGTAACCCCATCTCTACTAAAAATACAAAATTAGCCAGGTGCAGTGGCGGGCATCTGTAATCCCAGCTACTTGGGAGGCTGAGGCAGGAAAATCACTTGAACTATGGAGGAGGAGGTTTCAGTAAGCTGAGATCATGCCACTGCACACCAGCCTGGACAACAAGAGTGAAACTCTGTCTCAAAAAAAAAAAAAAAGTCAATCCCCATTCTTCCTTTTTGTAATACCTCAGAACTACCAATTTGCTTCCTGTCACTATTGATTTATCTGGATTTATACAGTATGTGGCCTCTGTGTCTGGCTTCCTCCAATTAACATCATGTTTTCAAGGTTCATCCACACTGTAGTATGTATCAGTATTTCATTCCTTTTTACAGCTGAATAACATTCAACTATGCAAATATACCACATTTTGTTTATTGATTCATCAACTGATGGACATCTGTCTGGGTTTTCCCACCTTTTGGCTAATGTGAATAATGCTGCTATGAACATTTATGTACAAGTATTTGAGTACCCAGTTTCAATTCAATTGAGTATATACTTAGAAGTCAAATTGTAGCAGAATTGTAGGCCAAGTGTAGTGGCTCACATCTATAATCCCAGCACTTTGTAAGCCAAAGTGGGAATATCTCTTGAGTCCAGGAGTTTGAGACCAGCCTTGTTTATTTGGTTGAGCCACAGGTGAGCGGTCTCTCAAAACAAAAGTGAATGCAGAGCCTTGCCTAACAGTGCAAAGCCAGCTGCTTATATATCTGGCTCCTGTCACAGTCTGATTTGATTGATGAGGTTGATGGGGTGCTGGGCATATGGGTGGCCAAAATTATCAAGGACTGTGGAGTAAAATGTAGTGGTTTCCACTGGGGCAGAAAGAGAAGGACTTCTGGGCTTGGATGCTCAGTGGGAGGTACCCAGGGGAGGAAGTTGGGTATCTGATGCTCAGGCATCAATAGTGGGGTGACATCAATACAAGAGTGGACAGCAAGAGGGAAATATCATCCTCACTGCCCTCAGCATTCCCTGTGAGCCAGCCTCCCCGCCATTCTGCATTCCCCACACTTTCAGCTGGTGAACAGCAGTCTCCTGTTGGCTGTTGCTATAATTCGTAACTTGGGCACACAGTAAGCTCCTTGGTCTCTGATCTCTTAGGGGAAAAAGGCAACCAAATGCAACTGATGGGGTCTGAGTAAAGTCCTCAGTGGGGAAGAGAAGCTAAAGTGACACTGTAGGTGGAGCCTATGAAGTTCGCCAATATCTGTCTTAGTCAACAAACAACACCCCCTTGGTCAAGGCAGATTATATTTTTACTGACTCTTGGGCTGTTGACAATGTTACCTGGTCTGCCACTTGGAAGAAAACAAACAAGCTGATTACAGACACTCCTCTTTAGGACTGTGAACTGTGAAAACAAATCACAGCTGAGAATCAGACAGATGTCTGTGGCAGTGGCTCACTCTCCAATGGAATGGACTGCAGTGACACTGCTAATCAAGTATATACCATCCGGACTGCTGCCACTGCTGTCAGGATCAGCAGTCTGCACACCGCAACAACACACTGGACATAGCAACATCTGCCATCATGGCCTGGGAACAAAGTAAAGATTACATGTGTCTGACACTACTACTGCATGCTGGTCTTGTGCTTCCTTTCAAAAGTCAGCCTGTTTTGTCTCAGTGAAGTAAGCCATATTGCATGGGGTGTGGTCCCTCTTACTTCTGGCAAGTTGACTATATCAGGCCTTTGACACACACACACGCACGCACGCACACACACACACACACACGGGGCTAATGTTAATGTGTTACAGTTGTTGACATTTTTTCGAGTTATGGTTTCATTGTTCCAGTCTGTTCAACCAACTCCAGTCACACTGATCAAAATGTGTTATGCTTTTGGTTTTCCAGACCACTTTCACTCTGACAATGATACGTCTTTTACTGCGCAGAGGTTGCTCAAAAATGAGCCAATAGTCAAGGTATTCAACAGATATTTCACGCCCCTTATCATCCTCAGGCTATTGGCTCCAACAAGAAGTAAAACGGACTTTTAAAAAATCCACTGAAAGAAATTTCTGACTCTACCTTCTTCACACTCTCCTGGTCCATGCATCTTAGTAAGGTAGTTTGGTCACAAAAAATGTACCCCAAAAGGGTTCATAGTCTCCTAGCCACCTCCTATATAATGATCAGGATGAAAAGGGGAAGGTTTGCTAGACTTAGTCTAAAATTCTGGGGTTCCACTCTGACAGTTCCTGGGCATGATATGCAGCTTTCTTTCTCCGAACAACGACTCCAAGCCAGCCTGGTTGGTATACTCTCTGGGTGGCAGTCTGGCAAAAGGGAACTTAGGAAATTCAAACTTAATTCTGGTTCAGCCACCTGGATTCTCTTGTTGTACTGAAACCTGGATAAGGGGTCAGCAAACTAGGACTTGTGGGACAAACCTGGCTAGTTGCTGATTTTTAGAAATCAAGTTTTATGCCTGGCATGGTGGCTCATGCCTGTAATCCCAGCACTTTGGGAGGCTGAGGCGGGCAGATCACCGGAATTCAGGAGCTCGAGACCAGGCCGGCCAA
>NW_012102066.1:1203302-1212039 GCF_000951045.1 Mandrillus leucophaeus | reverse complement strand
CCTGGTTGGTATACTCTCTGGGTGGCAGTCTGGCAAAAGGGAACTTAGGAAATTCAAACTTAATTCTGGTTCAGCCACCTGGATTCTCTTGTTGTACTGAAACCTGGATAAGGGGTCAGCAAACTATGACTTGTGGGACAAACCTGGCTAGTTGCTGATTTTTAGAAATCAAGTTTTATGCCTGGCATGGTGGCTCATGCCTGTAATCCCAGCACTTTGGGAGGCTGAGGCGGGCAGATCACCGGAATTCAGGAGCTCGAGACCAGGCCGGCCAAGCTGGTGAGAGCCTGTCTCTACTAAAAATACAAAAAGTTAGCCAGGCATGGTGGTGCATGCCTGTAATCCCAGCTACTTGGGAGGTTGAGGCAGGAGAATCACTTGAACCTGGGAGGCGGAAGTTGCAGTGAGCTGAGATCGAGCCACTGCACTCCAGCCTGGGCAACAAAGTGAGACCCCATCTCAAAAAAAAAAAAAAAAAAGAAATCAAGTTTTACTGGAACACAGCCTTTCTCACACACACACACACATACACACACACACACACACACACCCCCCACCTCTGGGGCTATTGTTAATGTGTTACAGTTGTTGACATTTTTTTCAGGTTATGGTTTCATTGTTTCAGTCCGATCAACCAACTCCAGGCACACTGATCAAAATGTGTTATGTTTTTGGTTTTCCAGATCACTGCGATCTCAGCTCACTGAAAGCTCTGCCTCCTGGGTTCACGCCATTCTCCTGCCTCAGCCTCCCAAGGAGCTGGGACTACAGGCACCCGCCACTACGCCTGGCTAATTTTTCGTATTTTTAGTAGAAACTGGGTTTCACCATGTTAGCCAGGATGGTCTCGATCTCCTGACCTTGTGATCCACCCGCCTCGGCCTCCCAAAGAAGACCACTTTCACTCTGACAATGATAGGTCTTTTACTGCAAAGGTTGCTCGACAATGAGCCGATAGTCAAGGTATTCAACAGATATTTCACACCACTTATCATCCTCAGGCTGCTGCCATTTCTTTATGTGTTGTCTGTGGCTGCTTGTGTTCTACAATGGCAGAGCTGAATAACTGTGTCAGAGGATGTGTAGCCCACAAAGCTAAAAATATTACGATCTGGCTCTTCACAGAAAGTTTACCAACTCCTGCCCTAGGTAATAAAGATAACTACCACTTGGTTGAGGACACTGCTCACCAAGTACCCCTACAGTGACCCACGCCAGTCAAGGGGGGAAATAAGGTAAGTCCGTATAAACTTTGTAAAAATGCTCTTGTTCCTCTTGCATGTGACCTCTCTGAGTAGAGGATTAGAGAAAAGCAAAGCATTTGAAGTGACTGACAATCACTCCTGTTATATAGCAGATCCCCCTTATCCATGGGAAATATATTCTAAGACTCCCAGTGGACACCTGAAATCATGGATAGTACTGAATTCTAAATCCTATACACACCCTGCATTTACTACGCATACATACCTATGGTAAAGTTTAATATATAAATTAGGCACAGTAAGAGATGAACAACAACAATAATAAAATAGAAGAGTTATAACAGTATCTATAGGGATTGGGTGGAAAAATAAAAAAATACATGTACATCAGTACTCTTGTGCTCTGGTGCAATTATTAAGTAATATCAAGGTTATGTGAATGCAATAGCCCTGCGACAATAGCTCTGATAACCAAGAAGGCTACTAAATGAACAGCATGGACAGCATGGATATACTGAACAAAGGCAGAATTCACATCCTCGCAGACAGGGCAGGATGGTGTGAGATTTCATCTTGCTATTCAGAATGGTGCACAATTTAAAATTTATGAATTGTTTCTTTCCAGAATTTTCCATTTAACATATATATTTTTTTTACCATGGTTGGCAGTTTCATGGTACCTGAAACTGCTGAAACAAAACAGCAGATAAGGAGAGACTACTATATTTTGCTTTATGCAGATTTCAGGTATATTTCAATATATTACCTTTTTCCCATAACATAGCTCTCTGCCCTCCACCACCACCTTTTTCCTCTCAGTCTTTTTCATCTTAGCCCTTTAGTATGCTCTTCTTGGAGCTCAGCAGTGCAGAGGCTGTACCATGTGTTTCCCAAAGTAAATGGTTTCTTCTTTCTGCTCCAGTTCCCTCCAGCTGCAATAGCAGGGAGTTGGGACAGAAACAAATCAAATAGATTTTAAAATTCCGGGAGGACTATTAAATGGCCATAAAGCCCATCCAGAAACCCTGCTGGTCAAACAGATTTATTAAATTCGTCAAATCATATACCAAATTTACTACAGCAATGGAGGTCACCTTGACAGGGTTTGGGTAGCATTTCAACAGGGGAAAGTTAGGCAGGAGTATACATAGGGTTCTGGGATACAAACTCCACCAGTTTAAGTGGGTGTTTCTCCCCCGAATGGGTAAGGATTAGGCAAAGTTTGTGACTTAGTAGTTTAAAACTGATGGACACAAGAAGCCAGCCTTGAGCAATCTGTACAGATAAACATACTGTTTGTCCTAAAAATCAAAATGTCTGTCCTGATAGCTGTTTATTTAGATAAACTGATTTGAAAAATTTCCTAGAGCAGAAAGTTATGTTGACATAAGTGGTGTTGATTCTCAGGCCCAACAGTTGGCACAGGCAGTCTCATTTCTCAAGACAAAATGAAAAGAAGTCAGCTAAAACTTAAAATCTTTAAAAGCTGTAAAACAATTAGGGAGACGGGCGGATATCCCATACAATATTAGTTGCTCTACATTTTATACTTAAAAGAAACAACCTATTACTATTTGGTCAATTCATCATATGGCGACTTGATCTAACAAATAAAAGAGTTTTGGCAACATGGGCTGGTTCTAATGTTAAGTGTTACATAAAATTTTGTCCTTGACTTTCTTTTTTTCTCTCTATAGCCCCTCTCTTAAACTTAACCATGGCTTCCTATCATCTACAAAGTTTTATCCCCAATCTTAGTTACAATCCTTGACCTCTCTTCATTTTATTTATTTATTTAGAGACAGTCTCACTCTGTTGCCCAGGCTGGAGTGCAGTAGCACCATCTTGGCTCACTGCAGCCTCTGCCTCCCGGTTTCAAGCAAGTCTCCTGCCTCAGCCTCCCAAGTAACTGGGAATACAGGTGTGCACTGCCATGCCTGGTTAATTTTTTTTTTGCATTTTTGGTAGAGACAGGGTTTCACCATGTTGGCCAGGCTGGTCTCGAACTCCTGAGCTCAAGTGATTTGCCTGCCTTGGCCTCCCAAAGTGCTGGGATTACAGGCATGAGCCACTGCGCCCAGCCTAATCCTTGATCTCTCTTTCAGATTCCAAATTATATTCTAACTGCCTGCTTGATATTTCTACTGGATATTCTGATTCATTTTCCCCATAAGACACTTCTTTCTCCGTAATAGTCTAATCACCATTCTACCTGTCAATGAAGCTAAAAACTAACAGAGTAATTTCTTTTTTTTTTTTTTTTGAGACAGAGTTTGGCTCTTGTTGCCCAAACTGGAGTGCAATGGCGCAATCTCGGCTCACCACAACCTCTGCCTCCGGCGTTCAAGTGATTCTCCCGCCTCAGCCTCCCGAGGAGCTGGGATTACAGGCATGCGCCACCACGCCCAGCTAATTTTGTATTTTTAGTAGAGACAGGGTTTCTCCATGTTGGTTGGGCTGGTCTCGAACTCACGACCTCAGGTGATCCACCTGCCTAGGCCTCCCAAAGTGCTGGGATTACAGGCGTGAGCCACGGCGCCCAGCTAAGAGTTGAATAGTCCCTCTATTCAAAACTATTCATGTCTCAGATCCAAAGGATTCTCTAAGGCAGTGTTAAAGTGCTGGTCAGTGAGGAGACAAGGAGTTTATGTAAGAACATAAACCAAACCCTGGCTCCTTCATGGAGAAAGCCTCATCAGCTGGACTAAATAGTGTGCTTAGTGACACAGTTAATTACTAGTCTGGCTCAAGTTTCTTTGTTACAAACCAGAAATAGCTTGCTGATCAACTGCCAGTCTCAGATTGTACCTTGTCCCAGAAGGGTACAAAATTAGGTTCTAAGGGCAAATATGGACCTTTACACAGGGACCACACTCTAACATGACAATGAAGATCACGTGCTCATCCCTTTGTCTTACCTCCAAGTTCCGAAGAATTTTTCTTAACATTGTTAGTCTGTTTCCTCTTTTTTCACTAAGCACTGTGTTTTAAAGTACCATCCATGTGAATCTACCCTTTGCTTTTCTTTCATTTTTTAAATTTAATTTTTATTTATTTATTTTGAGACCAGGTTATGAGATTGGCTTTTTACTTTTGGTAGAGACACGGTTTTGCCATTTTACCTAGGCTGGTCTCGATCTCCTGGTCTCAAGCAATCCACCCTCCTCAGCCTCCCAAAGTGTTGGGATTACAGGTGTGAGCCACCATGCCTGGCCTACCCTCCGCTTTTCTAACAGCTGCATAATATTCCGTGGTACCTCTCCCATTCCACCTCCATGCCACCAGAAACAATTCTGCAAAGAACATCTTCACGTCTCCTGGTTTGGGCTCTCCACTTCTTAAGATTTTGTAAGTCTCCTAAGTGTCTCCCTGTTTCCAACTTCTGCCTAATTCAAATCTCTGCTCACAGCACAGTTCTAAAACCTTTGATAGCTCCCCATGACTAAAACAGGAAATGCTTTTATTTCATCCTGGTCCCTAAGATTCTATTCCCAATGACTTGGCTTTATGTCTCACTGCTATGCTATTTATATTGTATCTTCCATTCACATTGGAGCGCTACTTTCTGGTCTTCTCTCATATTTCTTCCTTTCCTGCCTGTCAAACCTTTACTCTTTATTTCACTCTCTTGGATGCACTTCCTCCTATTTGTTTTGCAACTGTCAGATCTTAAAAATAATAACCCCCTTTACAAAGCTTCCTTCTATTCTTTTCCTTATTAGAAATATCAAGTTTGTTACTCTCCCGCTTGTGATATTATTCTACATATATGATAGTTACTTATTTTATTTTTTTGAGACAGTCTTGCTCTGTCGCCCAGGCTGGAGTGCAATGGCGCGATCTCAGCTCACTGCAACCTCTGCCTCCCGGGTTCAGGGGATTCTCCTGCCTCAGCCTCCGGAATAGCTGGGACTACCGGGGCCACCACTACTCCTGGGTAATTTTTGTATTTTTAGTAGACGCCGCGGTTTTGCCATGTTGGCTAGGCTGGTCTCCAACTCTCCTGATCTCAAGTGCCTCAGCCTCCCAAAGTGCTGGGATTACAGGCGTGAACCACCATGCCCAGATAGTTTTTTTATCTTCAGTAGAGGCGGGGTTTTGCCACATTGCCCAAGCTGGTCTCGAACTCCTGAGCTCGAGCAATTATCCTACCTCGGCCTCCTGAGTTTAATGTAAAATCTCAGATGCCATTGTTTTAGAAAGCCTTCAGTAGATTAAGGAGCTTGTTTTCCTTATCCTTAAGATGTCTATTTTTTACATGGCAATATTAACAAGACTGAAAGCTCCTGGAGAGCCGCAATTGCCCTTGTAATTTCAGTACAATTTCTGGCAGGAAATAATAATAACATTTAATGGTGTTTATTATTTGCTGGGCATCCTTATAAGGGTTTTACATGTGTTAAATTTATCCCTCAGAACAACTCCATGAGAAGGGTGCTATTATCACAAAAATTTTATAGATAAAGAACTTAGGCACAGGCAGAGGTTACGTTACCCGTCCATGGTCACGTGGCTGGTGAATGGCAGAGCCGGGGGCTGAACCCAGCAATCTCAGCCAGGGATCTGGGCTCTTAATCACTGTGCTACGTTTATCCCAGGGTGTGTCAATGTTTATTCCAGTTACAGGGGTGGAATTCTGCTAGAAGCTTTTGAGAACCTCATCTAGTGTTGTGTTTTTTTCTACCAAGGTTTTTAGCTGCTAAGAGAGAGGCCACTGCCAGGAAGAGCCGGGGCGCCGAGCTGTCAAGGCTGACTGAGGAATGGACACTGAACGCGCAGCGGAGTCTCGGAGGGGCAAACCCGCCAAGAGACCCACTTTGCACAACTGTCCTCAGCCAGGAAACGATAGATCAGGAACCCAGGGACAGAAACACACGCGGGGCCTCTTCAGAGGTCGGGGGGGTGGGAAAGGGGCGGGGAGGAAGAGCAGCGCAGGGCCTGGCCGTTTGGAGGAGGTGCTGGGGCGGCGCGAAGGGAGGCGGAACAGGGTAGACTCACAGATCCAGGAGCTGACTGACCCGCCGTGGGCGAGGCATCGCTGCAGCGTCTGAAGCCTCTTCCGCTGTCCCAGGGCCTCCAGAACGCAGCCAGGGACCGTCCGCCAACTCCCGCCCACCGCGCGACGCGTAGGTTTTTGTGACGTCACACGGATTTTTCCGGTGACCGGGGCGTGGCCACGTTTCGGACTCCACAAGGAAAGAAGAGATCCCCCCTTGGGGCGGAGCCACTGAGGGCTGCGCGGAGGAGGCTGGGTGTGATAAAATATAAAGAGGCCCTAAATTCAGGTGCAATCTGACGGGAGTTGTAGTTCTTTCACCTGTCCGGCGTCTGCTCCGGTGCAGCTGCAGGAGGTTTCTCGGGAGTTCAGCCCAGCGCTCAGCCCCGCTGCGACGCCGCGAGCCGAGAACTCTCCTGTGGCGAAGGGAGAGCTGAGAAGTCGCTGCTCTTACTAAAAGGATACGTTGCATGCTGGGCCATAGCCTTGGCGATGCACACTGGAGACCCGCTCGGATACGGACTCCATTAACATCAAACGGAGCGTTTTAGAGGATCGGAGTTTACTGAGCACTTTCTAGGAAGCGTGCACTGAGCTACGTGCTTTCTATGCCTTAGTTCAATACTTAACTGTATTCATTATAATCCGGTGAAATCGTCATTAGTCTTATTTTACAGATGAGGACACTGCGTACCAACAAGTAACCGCACTAAGAATTTCGTCATGGAGGAGAAGGGAACCTGTATTCACATTAGGAAGGTTCCTGAAGAAAGGGCACCTGTAGGTGGAATTTTCTCTTTGGTTCTGCTGCAGAGTATTTGCTGCTTTTTAGTGCTTCCCGCACCCGCCCCGCCATTCTTCCTTGTAGATTAATCTGTTGTTTATATGTCGGGTTCCTTTTTTAAGCTCCTTGAAAGTTGGAACCCACTGCTGTTCGCCTGTTCAGGATGCTGCACATTCTATCAACGTGCATTTATTAAGCGCTGAACGAGGGCCAGGGATCGTGCTGGGTGCTAAGGATTGAGTGGTGAACACTTGGGTCAGACAAGTAAAAGGGTAATTAGAATAACTCTTAAATGCTTAGATGGGGTTAGTTCTATGGAAGCACCCATGGTTGGGGGGGTGGGATACAGATCAGAGAGAAAAGGGTGGTCTGCAAATAGTTTGGGATGGCTACACTGGAGAGTGATCAAGAGTGAGTGTAGGGCAGGGGTTGGCCGACTTTTTCCATAAAGTGCTCTGAAAGTTGCAGATTCCAGGAGAAGTAACTACTGTCAGACCCAGACAAATTGGAGTCCAGAGACCATAAAGGAAGGGAACTCATGTTCATATGTCTCAGATAAGAACTGTCTCAAGGCCGGACGCGGTGGCTCACACCTGTAATCCCAGTACTTTCGGAGGCCGAGGTGAGCAGATCACGAGGTCGGGAGTTTTGAGACCAGCCTGGCCAATGTGGTGAAACCCCCGCCTCTACTAAAAATACAGAAAAACAAAAAAGCCGGATGTGGTGGCAGGTGCCTGTAATCCCAGCTACTGAGGAGGCTGAGGCAGGAGAATCGCTTGAACCCGGGGGGCGGAGGTTGTAGTGAACCGAGATTGCGCCACTGCACTCCAGCCTGGGCGACAGCAAGACTCCGTCTCAAAAAAAAAAAGAGGAAGAACTGCAAGGACTTTAAAAAATAAACGAAAAAACCCACAATTTCTTCACATCTTTCATGCATTTAGTGTTTTGCACAACTTGCTCGTTTTGCAAATATGCACACATTTTCTATGACAAGATTTATTGCTAAACATTTTTTAAAACTGCAGCAGTTCAGATAAGATACTGTCGAAAGGATGTTTGGCCCAGCAGCAGCACCTCCAACAATGAACGAACTACACTTCTTGATTTGAGTCTCAGGAACCAATCAACTTTGTTTCCAAGACGTTTATGTGAACTTCTCTACTTTACCAGTAAAATCTTCCCCCTGCTCTTCCCTTCTCCAGACCTGTGGCTTGCCATAGTTGTACATCTTGGATTATAATTGTTTTTGCTCATTCCCAGAGAAACTCAGTATCTTTGGAGAAATCTTTCTCTGTTGTCTTTTAGCTTCCCAGAGCCAAACAAGAACTATTTAGGTTTTGTGGGCCATGCTGGCTTGGTCACAGCTATTCAACTTGTAGCTTAAAATTAGCTATAGACAGTATGAATGGGTGGGGCTGTGTTCCAATAAAACCTTATCCTAAACACTGAAGTTTGAATTTTATGTAATTTTCAACTGTCATGAAATACTCATGTTTTGATCTTTTTCAGCCATTAAAAAATGTAAAAGCCATCCTTAAGTTGCAAGCTGTTCAGAAACAGGCATTGGACTGGATTTGACCCTTGAGCCATTTGCCCGTGTGTCCTCACCTGATCTAGAAAGCTAAAATGCACATGTCTCACGCCTGTAATCCCAGCACTCTGGGAGGCCGAGGTGGGCGGATTACCTGAGGTTAGGAGTTCGAGACCAGCCTGGGCAACATGGCGGAACTCCGTCTCTACTAAAAGTACAAA
>NW_012102066.1:1200109-1203140 GCF_000951045.1 Mandrillus leucophaeus | reverse complement strand
AAAAAAAAAAAAAAAAAAAAATTACGAATTTTAAGATGGTGATAGCAGAGCACTAAACCCAGGGTGGGGCCCGTGTGACTGCACATTTTACCCACTCATGAAGCCAGCACTGGGTGCATCCAACTTCAGGACTCCCCGGCAAAAATCAGTTCAGGAACCCTTTGTCAAAATAAAATTCAAAGATAAATATGAGCACAGAGAGACATTTTTACTTGCAGTTCAAGAAAACCAGACCTTTAGAGAGTGGCTCGCTAAATAGAATGAGAGGAATTTATAGCTCAGATGAAATTGCAGGTATTTATAGCTCAGATACGGCAGTTCATTCCGATTGGATAAGAACAAGATGTTCCTGTTTTTTTGGTAAGGAAAACAGGATGTTCTTGTTTTTGTGGCTTATCTCTGGAGGCAAAGCTTTCAGGATTTCCCGTTAGTCAAGGCTTTTAGGAGGTTCCCGCTATTCATGGTTTATCTTTGAATGCAAGGTTATTGGGAATGAAAGTCTTTTTTAAGTGATTTGTAGGCAGGGCTAGGCTAAGGGCAAGCTATTTTTCCCTCTCTCCTCTCTGTTTGCTGTGCCCACTTTAATATAGTTTCCTCTAGCTCAGAATCTCCTCCACTTCCTACCATAGCTACCATACAAAGTAAAAGTTATCATAGATTGTTGCTCTGGGTTGGTTTTATGAAAATAATTAACAAAATTACTTTTCTTAAATCATGCTGTTAATTCATAATGTAACATATGAGCTGTATGTAGACCCATGTTTTAAAATATAATAAATATATATAAAACAAGTATATCTTATTTATATGAATGTGTGGCTTTCGCAGGAACAGAACGGAGCTAAGCCAGGTGAGCCCCTACTTTATTATCCTATCATGTGTAGATTATTTTCAAACAGGATTGCTCTTAACTCTCAACGTGTTCTTTGAGAAAATAACACGTGCTCTTTTTATTTAGTTTCTTTTCATAGCTTGTTTTATAATATCACACTCCAAATTGGAAATAACAGTGCCCATACTCATGGATTGTTATACATTGTTAAAATTTCCCATTGGCTAGAAACACTTGCTTTAATTTGTTTCTAGGTTATAGACCTGTGACTTTCAAATTCTCAGGAGTCTGAGGCCTACAATGCATGACTCAGGATCCAAGCAGGTTAAGAGTTGGGCAAGTTCAAACAGGAGAAGCAAGGAGAAGTTAATAAAGGAGCTGTTCGCAAAGATGTGGACAGAGTTCGGGCAGAGCAAGGGTAAGGGCAGTTCAACACTGTAGCGCTACAATAGCAGGAAGCCCTTACCTCTTCTAGTCCTGGAGGGCAAAACCAAAACCTTGCGAGAGTGACCACAGGTAAAGCCACCTGAAAGGAACTGTGGCCTTTGAATTTGTAACTGCCCAAGGGGTTCACCTTGCCCCCTGCCTAGAAAGAACTGATTCATCAACACAGGGGAATTGCAATAGAGAAAGAGTAATTCACACAGGGCCAGCCGTGTGGGAGACAGTTTTATTATCACTCACACCAGTCTCCCCAACCATTTGGGGAGCAGAGATTTTTTTGTTTGTGTTTTTTTTCAGTCTTGCTCTGTCACCCAGGCTGGAGTGCAGTTATGCTATCTTGGCTCACTGCAACCTCTGCCCCCTGGGTTCAAGTGATTCTCCTGCCTCAGCCTCCCAAGCAGCTGAGATTACAGGCATGTGCCACCATGCCTGGCTAATTTTGTATTTTTAATAGAGACAGGGTTTCACTATGTTGGTCAGGCTGGTCTTAAACTCCTGACCTCGGGTGATCCACGTCAGCCTCCCAAAGTGCTGGGATTATAGGCGTGAGCCACTGCACCCGGCCAGGAGCAGAATTTTTAAGGACAAATTAGTGGGTTAGGGGAAGCCAGTGACCCGGGAGTGCTGATTGGTCAGGTCAGAAATGAAATCATAGGGAGTTGAAGCTGTCTTCTTGTGCTGAGTCAGCTTCCTGGGTGGAAGCCACAAGATCATATTAGCCAGTTAATCGATCTGAGTGCCAGCTGATCTGGCAAGTGCAGGGTCTGCAAAATATCTCGAGCACTGAGATATCTGAAGAAAATCTTGAAGCCTCCAGTTGCATGACTCTTAAACCATAATTTCTAATCTTCTAGCTAATGTTAGTCCTACAAAGAGAATCTAGTTCCCAGGCAAGAAGGAGGTCTGCCTTGGGAAAGGGCTGTTATCATCTTTGTTTTAAACTGTAAGTTTCTCCCAAAGTTAGTTCAGCCTATGCCCAGGAATGAACAAGGAGGTTAGAAGCAAGATGGAGTCGGTTAAGTTAAATCTCTTTCACTGTCTCAGTGATAATTTTGCAAAGGCGGTTTCAGTTTGATAAGGCAACCTAGCCAGCCTGTGGTGATCCAGCCAGGGAGGGGCTACAGGAATACTCTTCAAGCTCCATTCTTCATCCCCTTTTTGATGTCTTGCTGTTGGCTGTCATTGCTTCAGCCAACCAGAAGTTAGAGCTCAAGCATCCCCGTTTATACGGTTGATAAAAGTCAGCTTCTCAGAGGCCCGTGTAGAGAAGAAGAGAAATTGGAAAATATGTAACTCATCAACAGATTACTGAGTTTTTTGATAAAGCAATTAAATATCAAAAACATTTTGAAAATTAATAAGAATAGCTTCATCTGAGCCAAAATAGTAATTATTATAGTTTCTTTTCTTTTTTTATTTTTTCGAGACAGAGTCTCACACTGTTGCCCAGGCTGGAGTGCAGTGGTGCAATCTTGGCTTACTGCAATCTCCGCCTCCTGGGTTCAAGTGATTCTCCTGCCTCAACCTCCCAAGTAGCTGGGATTACAGGAGCCCACCACCATACCCAGTTAATTTTTTTTGTATTTTTAGTAGAGATGGGGTTTCACCACGTTGGCCAGGCTGGTCTCGGACTCCTGATCTCAGGTGATTTTCCTGTCTCAGCCTCCCAAAGTGCTGGGATTACAGGCGTGAGCCACCGTGCCTAGCCTATTACAGTTTCGTAACAGTGAGAGGGATAACAATTGTGGTCTTTCA
>NW_012102066.1:1192540-1198649 GCF_000951045.1 Mandrillus leucophaeus | reverse complement strand
GGTTCAAGAAATTCTTGTGCCTCAGCCTCCCAGGTAGCTGGGATTACAGGCACCCGCCACCACGCCCATCTATTTTTTGTATTTTTAGTAGAGACTGGGTTTCACCATGTTGTCCAGGCTGTTCTTGAACTCCTGACCTCAGGTGATCTGCCCATCTTGGCCTCCCAAAGTGCTGGGATTACAGGTGTGAGCCACCGTGCCCAGCCGGAAAACAGCTTTTCTGATGTGGCAGTGTGACAGCTCTGTGGCTGCTCCTGCAGAGCGGAGCTACTCATAGGCAGTGTATTGAGAGCAGCAACTCAGAGGCAGTTTTCTAATCATATTTATACCCACTCCTAATTACATGCAAATCAAGGGGCAGGTAATTCAGAAATTTCTAGAAAAGGGGTGGTAATTTCCAGGTCACTGCCATGGAAAGTGGTGCTAACTTCTAGGCGTTGCCACAGCAATGGTAAACTGTTGTGTCACTGGTAGGAATGTCTTATGAGGAAGTGCTTTCCATGCTTCTCTGTTTCAGCCAGTCTTTCAATCTGGTTCAGAGTTGAGTCCTGCTTCCTACCTCAATACCATTTGGGCTGCAGTGTGAAGAATGGAGGGGGCTTTGGGGAGCGAATCACAGCATGTTTTGAACAGGTTAGAGCCTGTTGGTGGCTTCCCTGAAGGCTATGCCTCTCCTTAGCCCCCTCTAGAATCTTTAGCTTCCTCACAAGGTGGGAAGCCCTTCAGGGACCGAGAAGGAGGTGATGGTGGTGGCAAACAGCATTGCATCTGCAGGACCTTTGGGCCTGGTCCTGTTGCCTTCAATCTTGCGTTGCTGTGATGACAGTGATAGCACTTGATATCTTAGTATCACAGGCTCTTGAACCATGGAGCCTGCATGTCACTAAGAGCTTGGTCTCTGACTACAGCTTCTGAATCCTTATTTTGGCCTAAAATGAGTCACTTGACTCCTTAGTAATTGTATTTTTCCACCTGTAATATGGGGATAGTAATACAATGCCTTATCCAAAGCACATGAGGACAGGCAATTCTCAGAATTAAAAATGTTCAAGATTTTAGAAAGCTATCATGGTACATATGACCAGATATTATGAGACACCCCATTTTGAGTTGGGTTTTCAGTCACATGTATTCTATCTAAACCTCTATTACATAACCCTCTTTTACATTACTCTTAGCAGGTAACACTCATTAATATCTTGTTTGTTTGTTGCTTGTCTCCATCAATTAGAATGTAAGTTCCTTGAAATCAGAGACCTTTCTTTTGTTTGCTACTGTGCCTGAAACACTTTAAACAGTACCTGATACCTAGTCAGTAACCAAGAATTACTAATTGAGAATGAATGAATGAACAAAGCTCTGATGTGTCTCTTTCCAATCTCTACCTCCTTGCTTCTAATCTTTCAATGAGTTTCTGGTCTCAGTCTTCAAAATGTACTCAAATTTGACCACTGCTGAACATGTCTGGGGCTATCAACTGAGAGCATGCCCAGGCTGAAAGTGTTATCTAACCCTCCTGTTCACCTGGGTAAACTCCTCACTCCTCTTCCCATTTGTTCATTGATTCCACATTTAAAGAGGTGCACGCAGGGTGCTAGGAGTGAACTCACAGTCTGGTGGGGGAGGTGGGACAGGAACACTGATAGAGATCATTACTGCATAAGATATGGGGAAGCAGTGACTCACGCCTGTAATCCTAGCACTTTGGGAGGCCGAGGGGGAGCAAATCATTTGAGGTCAGAAGTTCCAGACCAGCCTGGCCAACATGGAGAAACCCCATCTCTACTAAAAATACAAAAATTAGCCGGGTGTGGTGGTGTGCACCTGTAATCCCAGCTACTTGGGAGGCTGAGGCAGGAGAATTGCTGGAATCCTGGAGGTGGAGGTTGCAGTGAGCCGAGATCATGCCATTGCACTCCAGCCTGGGAGATAGAATGAGACCGTGTCTCAAAAATAAATAAATAAATAAAAAGGAAAAAAAAAAGAAATGGGGAATGCAGAGGTGGGTGTGGTGGTCTGGACAGGTGAAGACCTGCAGCCCTCACTTCAATTGCACAGAAGACTAGGCTGGAGACAAGGAGTCACTCCCCTCAAATGATTTTTTAAAAAACAAGCAAGCCCATTCCAGAGTGAGTGCACCTTGTCCTTCCTCTTTTCTCATGTGTTTAGGTGGGAGTGACCTTCTGGCCCCATTTGACAGTGGAGAACCTGAGATTAGGCAAGGAGAAGCCATTTCCCCAGGGTTGCGCACCTCTTCAGGACTAAGGCCGCAAACAGATGGTGCCCCATTCACTTAGGAGCAATTCGTATTGTAGCTCACTGAGCACCCAGTCCAGAGCCACCTCTGGAACAGGAGCTCAACCCTCTTTTTGAGAGCTTCTCTGAGGGGCCCTCCTATTAAAAATGGGGAAACTGAGGCCCAGAGAAAGGAAGTGACTTGCAAGGAATAACAGAGTAGTCAGAGAGACCTGCCCCAGGAGTTCTAATTCTAATAACCATAACAGCTATTATTTATTGAGCCCTTCCTGTGTGCTGAATCTTGTTCCAAGCCTTTACAGATAGTGTCTTGTTCCACCCTCCAGCGACTCTCTATGGCTGAATACTGAAAGCCCACAATCCCTTATCTGCAATTTGAAGCCCAAAAAACTCTTGAAGCCAAAAGACTTTTCCTGTTATTTGCTGCCCAGACTCTTCTCTGTGAAGAGTGAATAAATGTGGAATCAGTTAATGAATTGGAAGAGGAGTGAGGAGTTTAACAGGTGAACAGGAGAGTGAAGCTATTTAAATTATATATTTTTTGGTTGGTTTGTTGGTTTTTCTTTTGAGACGGAGTCTTGTTCTGTCACCCAGGTGGTAGTGCAATGGTGCAATCTTGGCTCACTGCAACCTCTACCTCCCGGGTTCAGGTGATTCTCCTGCCTCAGCCTCCTCATTAGCTGGGATTACAGGCACCCACCCCATGCCCAGGTAATTTCTGTATTTTTAGTAGAGACGGGGTTTCACCATGTTGGCCAGGCTGGTCTCGAATTCGTGATCTCAGGTGATCCGCCGGCCCTGGCCTCCCAAAGTGCAGGGATTACAGGTGTGAGCCACCACACCCAGCCTATTTACATTTTTTAATAATAATTTTTTATTGATAAGTTTTAAAAATTAGGGGGAAAAGATGTGAATAGCCATACCTTTATTAGCATTTTATCGTTTTGTGACAATACACATTTACCATGGGGCAGGAGTCTGAGTCAAGTCTAGCTTGACTGAGTCCTCTGCTAACAGTCTTATGAGGCTACAATCAAACTGTCACCAAGGACTGCAGTGTCACCTGAGTTCAGATGGGGAAGGGCTCACTTCCAAGTTCACTCATGTTAATGGCAGAATTCAGTTCCTTGAGGTTGTAGGACTAAGAGCTTCAGGTTTTATTGGCTGTTGGCTGGAGGCTGCCCTCAGCTCTGAGAGGTTGCCCATATTTCTTGCCATGCAGTGTCCTCTAACATGGCCATCTGCACCCTCAAAGCTAAACTGGGGGAGGGGGACAAAGACGGTTGCTACCATCTTATGTAACCTGACCCCAATCATGTACACAAAATCACATACATCCCATCGTCTTTACTGTTTTTTTCAGTTAGAAGCAAGCCACAGATCCTGCCCACACTAAGGGGAAAGGATCACATAAGGGGAGGAGGGGAGGCAACTAAGAGTCTTTCCACCACAAGCCACAAAGCCTTCCACTGCAGAAATATTGTGTTTGGTTATGTCCTAGAAAAAAAATAACGTTTTTATCTCACATGAAAACTCAGAATGCCAGCCTGGGCAATATGGGAAAACCCCATCTCTCCCCCTCAAAAAAATTATCCAGCTGTGGTGGTACATGCCTGTGGTCCCAGCTACTTAGGAGGCTGAGGTGAGAGTGTGTCCGGAATTGGTTCCTTCCAGTGGGTTCTTGGTCTCACTGACTTGAAGAATGACGCTGTGAACCCTCACAGTGAGTGTTACAGTTCTTAAAGATGGCGTGTCCGGAGTTTGTTCCTTCAGATGTTTGGATGTGTCCGGAGTTTCTTCCTTCTGGTGGGTTCGTGGTTTTGTTGACTTCAGGAGGGAAGCCACAGACCTTCGCAGCGAGTGTTACAGTTTTAAGGGCGGCGCATCCGGAGTTGTTCATTCCTCCCGGTGGGTTCCTGGTCTCGCTGACTTCAGGAGTGAAGCTGCAGACCTTCACAGTGAGTGTCACAGTTCCTAAAAGCAGCGCGTCCAGAATTGTTCATTGCTCCCGGTGGATTTGTGGTCTCGCTGACTTCAGGAGTGAAGCTGCAGACCTTCATGGTGAGCATTACCGTTCTTAAAGGCAGCGCGCCCAGAGTTGTTTTTCTCCCAGTAGGTTCGTGGTCTTGCTGACTTCAGAAGTGAAGCCGCAGATTCTCGCAGTGAGTGTTACAGCTCATAAAGGCCGTACAGATGCAAAGAGACAGCAGCACCAAGATTTATTGGAAGAGAGAAAGAACAAGACTACCACTGTGGGACAAGAGACCCCTCGGGGCTTGCCGCTAGGGTCGCAGGAGGCTTGCTTTTATTCCCTTATTTGGCCCCACCCACATCCTGCAGATTGGTCCATTTTACAGAGAGCTGATTGGTCCGCTTTACAGAGTGCTGATTGGTCTGTTTTTACAGAGTGCTGATTGGTGCATTTAGCTAAACCCAAAGCGCTGATTGGTGCATTTAAATCCTTTTGCTAAACAGAAAAGTTCTCCTTGTCCCCTACCCCATTAGCTAGACACAGAGAGCTGATTGGTGCATTTACAATCCTTTAGCTAGACAGAAAAGTTCTCCAAGTCTCCACCGGACCCAGGAGGCCAGCTAGCTTCACCTCTCAAGAGGATCACTTGAGCCTGGTGGGGGTCAAAGCTCCAGTGAGCCAAGATTGTGCCACTGCACTCCAGTGGACAACAGAGTGAGACACTGTCTTAAAAAAAGAGAGAGAGAGAGAAGGAAGGAAAGAAGGAGAAGGAAGGGAGGAAGGGAGGGAGGGAGGGAGGTCAGAATAGGCTAGTTCCAGGGTTGGTTGTTCAGTGGCTTAATGACATTATAATTCCCACTCAGAACCTCTGTGATTCCCTTGAGTTTTTCTCTCATGCTTTCAAGATGACTCTACAGGTCCAAGCAATACATCCTTGCACTAAGGATGCAAGTTAGGAAAATTCAAGTTTGTTGCTTCACTTTGAGCCTCTTATTTGACTTACTCCATTTTACGTGTGAGATACGCATGTGACAGCTGGAACTGGCATTAGATATGTTAGACAGAAAGTAAAATTGAGTATATTTCTGATTCTCAAGCATTTGTTGTTGCCACTGTTTAAAAAATAAACAATGCATTGTCACATACTAAGCACTCAGTTATTTGTTGAATGAAATGTAACACTGTAGGGTAGGGTGGGATAACACTAAAGTTTCTGGAGGCAGGTAACATGTACTTGTATTTTTCTCACATCTCTCTTGGTAAGAACACAAAATCTTTGCCTAGAAGAACTCACAGCAGCATCCTCAGTATTATGGCACTTGCTAATTAAACCAATCATTACCAAGGGAAATGAGATATGACTTAGATAAATCATAATTAATCCCTCAGGATGGGCATGGGCCTGAATACCCCTATAGCACATGACCATCTGATACCCGAACAAATAATGATTCTGCTAAAAAAGAAGAGGAAAGGAAAAGGAATAACTGTAAACAACAAGCACCGCCCTCCACAGAGTCAGGGAAGAATTTAAAAGGGGTAGTAAGATGGCCTCTCTAGAGAGGCAATGTTTTACTTGAGATTTGCCTAGAAGTTGTCAGACTTGTGAAATCTGCGGACTAGCATTCCGGGGGGTTAAAGAAGAGCAAATGTGCTGCTTAGGGATACAAAGTTTCTTTTTGGGGTGATGGAAGTGTTCTAAAATTGATTGTAGTGATAATTGCAGAATTCTGTGAATATACTAAAAATATATACTTTAAATGGGTGAATTGTATGGTATATGAATCATATCTCAATAAAGCTGCTATTTAAAAAAAGAATAGTAATGCAATACCTTGAGACAAGACAAGCTTGATATGAATTATAAGAATGGTTTGGGCC
>NW_012102066.1:1187821-1190180 GCF_000951045.1 Mandrillus leucophaeus | reverse complement strand
ATATAAAATTTTCTTTTTAATTCTCAGCAAGGCAAGGTACTTCAATAGAAGGGTGCACCCTTACAGATGGAGCAATGGCAAGTGCACCCTTGGACAAGGGAGGGGAAGGGGTTCTTATCGGTGGTGCGGGTGGCCCCTGCTGCTGTGTTGTTCCCCTGTTGGCTAGGGTTAGACCGCACGGGCTAAACTAATTCCGATTGGCTAATTTAAAGAGAATGACAGAGTGAGTGCTTTGGCGGGAGTCAGGGCAGAGCAGGTAGCAGGTAATCGGAATTAGTTAGGGTATAGGAGGTGATCAGAATGAGTCAGGGTGGAGCAGGTAATTGGAATGAGTCAGGGTGGAGCAGGCAATCGAAAAAGGTTGCTTTATGAGGAAGTTAAGTTTAAAAGTAGAAGGCAAATAATTGAACATCGTGACATATTAATTCTTTGAAAAGGTATTTAGAACTCATATCTAACAAGGCTGTGGTGCAATATGATTGTGCCTGTGAATAGCCACTGCACTGCAGCTTGGGGAACATAGCAAGACTCCATCTCCAAAAAACTCCCTCCAAAAAACTGTACAAGCCACTAGTTATGGTAAAAGTAGGAAAAACAATCTGACACTCTCAAGGAACTTTGACAATACGAATGGAAACTCACCCTTTGGTAGAGTGTTAAACTGGTTATCACCATTTTGGAAAAGAAAGGATGTGCATCTTCAAGTTTATTCAACAGTCTGATATCTACATTCTCCTAGATATATATCTTAGAGAAACTCTTGCATGTAAGTGCCTGGAAGCATGTATCAAAGTATTTATTGTAGCACTTATAATAACTGAAAACACCCAAAAGTCCATTAAAGAGTATAATAAATTATGATATTAATTACGATATATGAAATTCTACACAGAGCTACGGCCATATGCATAAGGACAGATGAAGCTCACAAACATTATATTGAGCCAAAAAGAAGCAAGTCACAGAAAAAAAAATACAGTGAGATTCCATTTATATAACTTAAAGATGGGTAAAACCTAAACTATATTGTTTAGGTTGTGATATTGCTTATGGATGTAAGTACGAGATAAAACTAAAGCAAGAGAATGATCATCACACACACACAAATACATACACACAAATAACTGCATCTATCTTTGCAGAAAGGGAGGAAATGTGAGTAGGAAGAGGTCTTATGATGTCCTGAAAGTGTTCTGTTTCTATGAAGCATGAAAATTTTTAATTTTGTTGAAGTCCAACCTATTTTTTTTTCTTTGATTGCTTGTGCTTTGGATGTCATATTTAAGAAATCCTTGCTAAATCCATGGACACAAAGATTTATACCTATGATTTCTTTGAAGTGTTTCATAGTTTCAGCTCTTACATTTATATCTTTGGTATATTTTGAGTTAACTTTTGTATATGGCATGAGGTAGGGGGTCCAACATTATTCTTTTGCATATTGTGTTCCAGTTCTAAACGTGTGTGTTTGGATACATGGATATTTATAATATATTTTATATACTCTTACGTATGTATATTTTATAGATTGAAAAGTATAAGAGACGATGGCTTTGGGTACTGTTTGGATTATCCTGTCTGTGGAGAATAAGTTGTGAAACAAAGAGAAAATCAGAAAGACCAATTGGGATGTTCCAAAGGTTTCTGTCTAAAGTAACAGTATGGATGGTGGTGCCATTAACTAAGACAGCAATGAATGCAAAAAGAGCAAGTTTTGTGGGGAGACACAACTTATCTTTAGGATATGTTAAATTTGAGAAGCATTTTAAACATCCAAGTGGAGAAGTCAAAATGCAATTGGAGCCTAGTGTGGTGGAACATGGACGTAGTCCCAGTTACTCAGGCTGAGGTAGGAGGATTGCTTGAGCTCAGGAGTTCGAGACCAGCCTGGGCAAAATAGTGAGACCCCATCTCAACAAAAATTTAAAAGTTAGCCAGATGTGGTGGCATGCACCTGTAGTCACAGCTATTCTTAGGAGGCTGAGGCAGGAGGATCACTGGAGTCCAGGAGTTCCAGGCTGCAGTGTGCTACAATCACACCTGTGAATAGCCACTGCACTCCAACCTGGACAATGTAGTGAGACCTCATCTATAATAGTAATAATAATAATAATAAAGCAAATGATATATGAATTCGGAGTTCAGGGAAGAAAACAGGACTCTAGGTATTCATTTGGGAATCCGTAACATGCCTGTCATAAAGCTATGGGACTGAGATTAAATAGGGAAAGAATGTACACAAAAAACAGAAGAGCATCAAGAACCCAGCTCTAGAGAGTCCCAATATTTAGAAGATGAGTAGAAAAAAGAGGCAGGTACTAGCAAGGAGATTGAGAAGGAGCAGCCAGTGATAAAGAGG
>NW_012102066.1:1185566-1187771 GCF_000951045.1 Mandrillus leucophaeus | reverse complement strand
TTATCTTTAGGATATGTTAAATTTGAGAAGCATTTTAAACATCCAAGTGGAGAAGTCAAAATGCAATTGGAGCCTAGTGTGGTGGAACATGGACGTAGTCCCAGTTACTCAGGCTGAGGTAGGAGGATTGCTTGAGCTCAGGAGTTCGAGACCAGCCTGGGCAAAATAGTGAGACCCCATCTCAACAAACATTTAAAAGTTAGCCAGATGTGGTGGCATGCACCTGTAGTCACAGCTATTCTTAGGAGGCTGAGGCAGGAGGATCACTGGAGTCCAGGAGTTCTAGGCTGCAGTGTGCTACAATCACACCTGTGAATAGCCACTGCACTCCAACCTGGACAATGTAGTGAGACCTCATCTATAATAGTAATAATAATAATAATAATAAAGCAAATGATATATGAATTCGGAGTTCAGGGAAGAAAATAGGACTCTAGGTATTCATTTGGGAATCCGTAACATGCCTGTCATAAAGCTATGGGACTGACTGAGATTAAATAGGGAAAGAATGTATACAAAAAACAGAAGAGCATCAAGAACCCAGCTCTAGAGAGTCCCAATATTTAGAAGATGAGTAGAAAAAAGAGGCAGGTACTAGCAAGGAGATTGAGAAGGAGCAGCCAGTGATAAAGAGGAGAAACAGTGTGGCTTCAGGAAAACTTCAAGAAGAAAGTGTTCAGAAAGAAAATAATGGTCAACTACTACTGAGAAATTAACTGTGATTTGGACAGAGAACAAATCATTAGATTTGGCAAGATAAAGATGGTTGGCAAGCTTGATAGGGGATGTTTTGTGGCAGATGGCAAGTGCGGGTGGCTTCATCCAATTCTGAACAGGATACTTGCTAGCATGCACACAAGACAGTCATTCCTCTTTCATAATGAATGCTATTAATGTTACACAATGTCAGATGAGTCACTCGACAATGTAATTTGCCAGTAGCAGTGTGTTTTGCTTTCTCTCTGAGCACATTTTCAATAATTTCACATCAGGTTTTTACAAACCTTTTGACAGCAGTGAGAACTGTCTGTTTTAGGATATAGGAAGTGCAAATCTGAATGGATATCTGTAGTTTTGGCCTCTTTCTGACTTTAGCAAGAGAATTATTTAATTTTTTACTAAGCTGTTTTGTTTTAGAAATGAAAAATATAATTGGTTTACCAGAGCTCAGTGTTTTGTTAGAAATCAAAACGAAAGCATCATTAACTTCATGCCAAAACTTGACAGACTTACTTAAAAGATAAACATGGTGTGAAAAAAAGAGTAGCTGGATTGCTCATTTTCAGATATCCACTTTCATGCTGTTATTCATATTTTTCTTTTCTTGTTTCTATAAAATTATCACATTCACCTATTTCCTCAACTAAAATGGGGCTCTTGTTAATTTTTGGTATCTGTGACATTCTGAACTTTATAATATTCACATTACTATTTTCATCACTATGTTTTGGTTTAGTGAAACACTTTCAAAGTCCTTGATAACATTTTTTTAAACATTGGAGATATAAGGCCACACTGGTAATAACATGAAAAATTAAATGTTGCGAAAATATTTTAAACCAAGATGACTTTTAACTGGTAATTTTTTTTTTTTTTTTTGAGACTGAGTCTTGCTCGGTCACCCAGGCTGGAGTGCAGTGGCACCATCTCAGCTCACTGCAACCTCCCCCTTCCAGGTTCAAGCGATTCTTCTGCCTCAGCCTCCTGAGTAGCTGGGACTACAGGCGTGAACCACCATGCCCAGCTAATTTTTGTATTTTTAGTAGAGACAGGGTATCACCATATTGGCCAGGCTGGTTTCTAACTCCTAGACCTTGTGATCCGCCCTCCTGAGCCTCCCAAAGTACTAGGATTACAGGCATGAACCACCATGCCTGGCCTTACCTGGTAAATTAATGTTAGTGGAAACGCATTGCCAAACTCAATTTTTCAAGTATATGTATCTTCAAAATACAAATACACTTCAAAGCTACTGTACTTTGAAATATGTTATCTTCAAAAACGACATTATCACTAAGAATATTGAAGGCCTTAAGAGTTGAATATGGTAGTTCAAAGTTAGTATTTTTCTTTTTTGTAGCGGAAATCACCCAAAAGTAACAAGCAGAATTGTTACCACCTGACTGGTTCTTGCCCACTGCACAGATAAAACCAAAACACTGAGCCAGCAGGAGTTGCAGCAGAGAAAGAGTTTAATTATTGCAA
>NW_012102066.1:1165082-1184491 GCF_000951045.1 Mandrillus leucophaeus | reverse complement strand
GAACATCTTATGATTAGCTGTGCCTCTATTTTAACAAAATTAGGCCTCTCTAAATTACAAAGTAAGTGGAATAGTTGAGTGTGGGAGGGCATTGGGGTGCAGATTTTAGAAATATTTTATTAGATTTAGGGTTTGGGATTAGATTAGATGAGGGGGCAATAAACGATTACTAGGGAGAATGACTGGATCAGGGAACAGAAATTAACTTGTAGGAATTACAAAGAGTTGTACAAACTCTTTGGAATTTAAATTCAAATGGAATTTAAATTTAAATGGAATTTAAATTCCAAAGAGTTTAAATTCCAAAGAATTAAATTCTTTTAATTCCAAAGAGTTGGAATTTAACTTGTAGGAATTAAAAGAGTTGTAGAAACTCTTTGGAATTTAAATGATCCTTGGAGAGAGTCAGTCATTATCTTGAAAAAGGGTCTGTTCAGGTGTGGTTACATTTTTGATCTTACAGATGTTACCAAAACACTCGGGATTCAATCTAGGTCCTGTTGCTCCCCTCACAGAAAGCCAATCATTAAGACAATGGGTATCGCCAGGGAAGAAGGCTTTAATCCAGGGCTGCAGCAGAGGAGATGGGAGATCAGTCCCAAATCCATCTCCCTGAGTGATTAAATTTTGGGATTTATATAGCAGGGAAGAAATGTAACTATGTGTGAAAAAACGGGAATTTTAGGGAGAGGTAAGGAAGAGAAAGTGGTCAACAGGAAGCAGGCAGTCACGATTGGTGAGGAGTCTGGCTCTCCTTGTCCAGATGTGATGATCTGGTAAGTTTCAGCTCCTTGATAGTGTCTGGAAGCACTGATGGTTTCTTTCCTGAGAAAGCAACTCAGATAAGACATGTAATTTTCTCAAGTTTTAAGACCAGGAGGATAAATTTCTATGTTTATTCAAAGGAACCCTAAATATCAGTTCTACAGGACAATTGGGCAGGTTGCCCAGGGAAGGGAAGAAAACAATTGTTCTTCTTGGTGGGTCTGGATCTTAGGCGGGTAAAGGAACTTGAGCTTCTTTGGGAGAGCTGGTGAGGGGTGGGTAGATCAGAGAGACCTTGAGGCTTCTTAGTTCAGGATGTAAAAATGCCATATTTTGGGGTATTGGTTTCTGAGCCTCAACATTACAGACAGGAATGAAAGTCAACTTTGTCTGGAAGAGAACTTTCCAAGTTTGGTACAGAGGACTCCCACAGATTATGATGAAGCCATCAACTCACAAACAGGATTAACAAACACACAAGAAGGCAATTACTGTAAAAGTCAGCAGAAACACCTGATTTAGATTTCTCAAATATTTCAAGTATTAGAATTATAATTACATATATAAGACATAAAACAGCTATGTATGAAGTGTTTAAAGAAGTATATAATTTAAAAAGTGAGCCTTCAACTAGAAACAGGAATGAACAGAAACATTTTGGAAGCAATCCAAAAAGAACCAGGAATTGAAAGTATAATGGGGTGACTCACACCTGTAATCCCAGCAGTTTGGGAGGCCAAGGCGTGTGGATCCTTTGAGGTCAGGAGTTTGAGACCAGCCCAGTCAACATGGTGAAACCCCGTCTCTACTAAAAATATAAAAATTAGCCAGGCGTGATGGCACATGCCTGTAATCCCACCACTTCGGGAGGCCGAAGGGTGGATCATTTGAGGTCTGGAGTTCAAGACCAGCCTCGCCAACATGGTGAAACCCCATCTCTACCAAAAAGACAAAAATTAGTCAGGTATGGCAGTGTGCACCTTATAATCCCAGCCGCTCGGGAGGCTGAGGCAGGAGAATCACTTGAACCCAAAAGGCGGAGGTTGCAGTAAGCTGAGATCACACCACTGCACTCCAGTCTGGGCCACAGAGCAAAGACTTCATCTCAAAAAAAAAAAAATGAGGTTGGGGAGGATGGGAAAGTAGTGGTAAGAACTCAGTGGAGGGATGAACTAGCAGATTAGATAACCCAAGTGAGAATTTGTGAACCAGAAAATATATCTAAATAACTGATCCAGAATGCACAGGGAGAAACAAGGAAATGGAAAATATGAAAAAAAGGTTAAAAGATATGTAAGATAGGATGAGAATGAAACAGGATAGTTCCCTTGACCTTGACCCCCTTCATGGGCAGGAACTGGAGTAGCTCGTTTCACTCAGCCTGCAGTTGGTGGATGGCTAAGTGTTAAGAGCCCAGGCTAACAGCCTTCTGCACCTGCCCTTCTTGACACCTGAATTCTTGCTCAGTGTCTAGGAAGAATCAGGTCACATGAACTTTTTGAAGGGTAGTATATATGGAGGATTTGATTGGGTGATAAAAATGGCTCTCAGCAGGATGGGGAATGGGAAAGCGGATGGCATGGGAGGAAAGTGATCTTTCTCTGAAGCTGCACCACTGTGTCTAGCTGTAGTTTCTGATGCTCAGCTGCATATATTCCTGATGCTCAGCAGCTTATATCCCCGACCACTTGCATCAGCTGCTGGGGTTGCTCTATTTCTTCCTTTTTTTCTGCTAGCTGGTCTGGTATTTATAGGCATAGAACAGGGGGATGGGGCAGGCGGGCCAAAAAAGCAATTATTTGGGTGGAATAATGGGGTCAGCTGCTTTCACTTAGGACTGAGGTTCCAGGTTTGAGGGTGAAGTTTAGCCTGGAGCCCAGCAGTTCTGCATCAGGAAGATTTAACATACACTTAGTTTCACTTAGAAAGATACTGAGAAAAGAGGAGAGGCAATGTATAAAGAGATAATGGCTGTGAATTTCCCAGAACTGGTGAAAAGCATATACCCACAGATCTTGAAGGCAAAGAAGAAAAAAAAATAAGGAAACAGGGAAACAAATTTAAAATATAACTTTTAAAAAATTGCAGAGAAAAAGGAAACTTGAGTCTAAAAATGTAAAATGGCATATTACTGAAAAAGATTCCAAGTAGTCAAGAACAATCTATGTCCTGGTAAAATTATTAGATTTCAAAAATAAAGAATTATTTAAAAGCCAGAGAATAAATCACTTATAGTGAGAAAAACAGGCCAATTTCAGATTTCTCCACAGCATTTGTTCTTAGAAGACATATATACATACCAATAAAATCCTCCAGCAAAGAGCTGTGACCCAGGAATTTTGTATGCAGTCAAACTGTCGCTTAAATATAAAGGTAGGTGGTGTGGTGACTCACGTCGGTAATTCTAGCACTTTGGGAGGCTGAGGCAGGAGGATTCCTTGATCCCAGGAGTTCAAGACCATCCTGGGCAACATGGTGAGACCCTGTCCCTACTAAAAATAAAATTAAAAAAAATTTAGCCAGGCATGATGATGTATGCCTATAGTTTCAACTACCTGGGAGGCTGAGGCGGGAGGATCACTTGAGTGCAGGAGATTGAGGCTGTAGTGAGCTGTGGTTGCACCACTGCACTCCAGCCTGGGTGAGAGTGAGACCCTGTCTCCAAACAAAATAAAGCGCACACACACACATGTATTTGTGTGTATGTATGTATATAAAACCAAAGAGTTTTGAAAACACAACATCTTAAGGGTATTGTTTCTATTAACTCACATGAAGAATCCACCAGTGGACAAATGTTAAACCAGAGATAACTAGAAAGCACTAAGTAGATAGCATAAGCACTGCTGGTAAGTTGGCTTAAAACTAAAACAAATGTGGGATTGTTGTTATTAAACAGAACAAATATAAACATTAAGAAACATAATATAATTAACAAAAATTGAGGAGTTGTAGAGAGAAAAAGGAGGTACAAGAGATAAAAGTCCCTCCCGAGTAACTGGGACTACTTATTTAATTATTAGCAATTATCAGAATAGGGCATTGATAATAGTGGTTAAAGAAAGAAGATCAGGGCCGGGCACAGTGGCTCACGCCTGTAATCCCAGCACTTTGGGATGCTGAGGCGGGCAGATCACAAGGTTAGGAGATGGAGACCATTCTGGCCAACATGGTGAAACACCATCTCTATTAAAAATACAAAAATTAGCTGGGCGTGGTGGCGGGCGCCTGTAATCCCAGCTACTCAGGAGCGTGAGGCAGGAGAATCGCTTGAACCCGGGAGGCGGAGCTTGCAGTGAGCCAAGTGCACTGCACTCCAGCCTGGGTGACAGAGCGAGATTCCATCTCAAAAGAAAAAAACAAAAAAAAGAAAGAAGATCAGACATTTGATAAAATACAAACATTCATAATTATCAGAAGAAATGGACATACAACAAAAACATCTCACATACAAAAATGTGTTGTTTTTTTTCTGTTTTGTTTTGTTTTTTGAGACAGAGTCTTGCTCTGTCTCCCAGGCTGGAGTGCAGTGGCACGATCTCGGCTCACTGCAAGCTCCGCCTCCCAGGTTCAGGCCATTCTCCTGCCTCAGCTCCTGAGTAACTGGGACTACAGGTGCCCGCCACCACGCCTGGCTAATTTTTTTGTATTTTTAGTAGAGACGGGGTTTCACCCTGTTAGCCAGTATGGTCTCGATCTCCTGACCTCGTGATCCACCCGCCTCGGCCTCCTAAAGTGCTGGGATTACAACGAAAATATTTTTAACCTTGAAACCATGAATCATAACATGAAATAACATGATATAATCATGCCCAAACATATCTTTCATATCAAAAATTTTTTAAAATTGTAATAATTGTAAATGAGTTTAATTCATCTAGTAAAAGGGGAGAAAGTCAGATAGAACCACAAATCAAAAATAATTCAATAACGGCAGTGCACGGTGGCTCATGCCTGTAATCCCAGCACTTTGGGAGGCCGAGGTGGGTGGATCGCGAGGTCAGGAGATCGAGACCATCCTGGATAACACGGTGAAACCCTGTCTCTACTAAAAATACAAAAAAATTAGCCAGGCATGGTGGCGGGTGCCTGTAGTCCCAGCTACTCGGGAGGCTGAGGAGGAGAATGGCCTGAACCTGGGAGGCAGAGCTTGCAGTGAGCCTGGATTACCACTGCACTCCAGCCTGGGCAACAGAGCAAGACTCAGTCTCAAAAAAAAAAAAAAAAAAAAAAATTCAATATCGTAAAAACAAAGACAAATCTAAAACTAATGGTTTCAGAAGGATAGGAACTGAAGAGAAAAAAAGATAAATGGGCAAACCTGTATTAGGCTAATGCAAACAAAAGTAATTGTTATCTTAATTTCAAATATGACTGAGTTTGGGGGAAAAAAAGCGCTAAATGAGACAAGGACACTTTATACGCTAAAGGTTGAAATTCACAAAAATAACAGTTATGAATGTCTATTTACAAATAACATGGCATTGATATAAGCATAGCCCTTAAAGCAAAAGTTAAGGTGGTGGAGGCCATGGGCTGTTGACCCCCTAAAGGTTTGCTAAAAAATCACCGACATGAAGCAGATTGATGAGTAGAAGAAAAAGCGTACAAATTTATTTAACATGTATACACTGGAGGCTTCAGAATGTGGACCCAGTTTCCCAATAAGTAACAGAAGTTTATATACCATATTGAAATTTCTGAAACAATGTGGACTCAGAGTATGTTCAAAAACAGGTTTTAGTGGCAAGGCAGGTTATGGGAGTAAGAAAGGAAGAGGCTTTGCTAGCAAAGGTGGCCTTGTTTTATAGAGAGGGCTCCCTCAGAGGGAATACGTGGTAAGTGTTTATTTCCACAATTTTAAAGGTACCAGACTCTCAATCTCTCCTGGATCTATAGAAAAGGAAGGCATGGCTGCATTAGTGGAGATTCTCTACAGATGCAAATTTTCCCCATAAAGGACAACTTTGCTAGGCCACTTCTGTTTTCTGACCAAGGGGTAGCCATTTCAAAATATGTCAAAGAAATATATGTGGGGATAAAATAGTTTAATTTCCTTCAAGGTCTACAACAGAAAAGTACAGAGAAATATATTAGTGGTGGGATACTTTAACTCTTCTCAAACGTATGTAAAATGCCAAACAAGAGTGTAGTGAACTTATTATTAATAAAGCAGATGTGTGTCAAATTCTGTGCTTCTGAAAATGGAAAATACACATTTTTATATTTCCAAGAAAAAAAGAAATGTCAGTAAATTTCAAAAAGATAAAACAGTACAGCCGGGCACAGTGGCTCAAGCCTGTAATCCCAGTACTTTTGGAGGCCAAGGCAGGTGGATCACCTGAGGTCAGCAATTCAAGACCAGCCTGGCCAACATGGTGAAAACCTGTCTCTACTAAGAATACAAAAATTAGCCAGGCAAGGTGGTAGGTGCCTGTAATCCCAGCTACTCAGGAGGCTAAGGCAGGAGAATCGTTTGAACCCGGGAGTTGGAGGTTGCAGGGAGCCGAGATAGCGCCACTGCACTCCAGTCTGGGTGACAGAGACAGACTCCATCTCAAAAAGAGAGAAAGGAAAAAAAAAGATAAAACAGTACAGACAACCTGATCCGGTACCAAGGCAATAAAATTAGAAGACAATAGGCCGGGCGCGGTGGCTCAAGCCTGTAATCCCAGCACTTTGGGAGGCCGAGATGGGCGGATCACGAGGTCAGGAGATCGAGACCATCCTGGCTAACACGGTGAAACCCCGTCTCTACTAAGAATTCCGAACATTAGCCGGGCGTGGTGGCAGGCGCCTGTAGTCCCAGCTACTCGGGAGGCTGAGGCCGGAGAATGGCGTGAACCCAGGAGGCGGAGCTTGCAGTGAGCTGAGATCCGGCCACTGCACTCCAGCCTGGGCGACAGCGCGAGACTCCGTCTCAAAAAAAAAAAAAAAAAAAAAAAAATTAGAAGACAATAATATAAGGAGGAAACCAAAGCCCCTACATATTTGGAAATAAAATAGCTTGGTTTAAATAGCTCTCGGACCCAAGAGGAAAATCCAAATGAAATTGCAGACTATCAAAAAAGTATTGATAATAAAAGTATTGCATATTAGACTCCGTATAATACTGCTGAAGCAGTATTCAGAGAAAACATTGTATTTTAAATAACTTTATTACAAATTATGAACAATGAAATAAATTTCTGAAATTCTTTTCTAAACTTATCTTAAAGAATATTATATCAAATTACTGTAATCACCTGTTGGTTTCTTCCAGCCCATTGCACAGACAAAAATCAATGTCCTGAGACCTCAGCATTGCAGTAGAGAAAAAGTTTGACACAAGGCCAGGCATACAGAAGATGGCGTTACTCCTCAAGTCAGTTTCCTTGAAGGCTCGGAGGTTAGGGTTTTTAATGGACAATTTGGTGGGCAGGAAGCTAGGGAATACGTGCTGTTGAGTGGTCAGGGATGAAATCACAGGGGTGTGGGAAACAGTCCTTGTGTGCTTAGTCCACTTCTGGTGGAGCCACAGGACCAGCTGAGTCATGAGTCATGAGTCCAGGTGGAGTCAGTCTGAAAAAATCTCAAAAAAATAAAATCTCAGGTTCTACAATGGTGGTGTTATCTATAGGAGCAATTGGGGAAGTCACAAATCTTGTAACCTCTGACCACAGGACTCCTGAGCAATAAGGGATCGTACAAACTGTGCCTACATTTTAGCAGAACTCAGGCCCCTCCCATAACCCTAATCTTATGGCCTTCCATTAATTTTACAAAGGCAGTTTCAGCCCCTGAACAGGGAGGGAATTCATTTTAGGGAAGGATTATTATCATCTTTGCTTCAAAGCTAAACTACTTTTTTTTTTTTTTTTGAGACAGTCTCGTTCTGTTTCCCCCTACCTGGAGTGCAGTTGTGCAATCTTGGCTCACTGCAACCTCTGCCTCCCGAGTTCAAGCAATTCTCCTGCCTCAGCCTCCCAAGTAGCTGGGATTACAGGTTTGCACCACTGTACCTGGCTCATTTTTTGTATTTTTTGTAGAGATTGGGTTTCACCATCTTGGTCAGGCTGGTCTCAAACTTCTGACCTCAGGTGATCCGCCTGTCTCGGCCTCCCAAAGTGCTGGGATTACAGGCATGAGCCACCACACCTGGCCCGAAGTTAAACTACTGACAACTATATTCCTCCCAAAGTTAGCTTGGTCTGTGCCCAGGTATGACCAAGAACAGCTTGGAGGTAAGAAGCAGGATGGTTAACTACATCAAATTTCTTTTACTGTCATAATTTTGCAGGGGCAGCTTCATTACAAAGCAGAGCTTAGTAATACTAAAAGTCATATTGGGGGCTGGGTGCGGTGGCTCACGCCTGTAATCCCAGCACTTTGGGAGGCTGAGGTGGATGGATCACAAGGTCAGGAGATCGAGACCATCCTGGCTAACATGGTGAAACCCCATCTCTACTAAAAGTACAAAAAAATTAGCCGGGCATGGTGGTGGGCGCCTGTGGTCCCAGCTACTCGGGAGGCTGAGGCAGGAGAATGACGTGAACCCGGGAGGTGGAGCTTGCAGTGAGATGAGATCACGCCACTGCACTCCAGCCTGGCCGACAGAGCAAAACTCCGTCTCAAAAAAAAAAAAAAAAGGCATATTGTTAGATATGAGTTCTAAATTTCTTTTCAAAGAATCAGTATGTCAGTATGTTCAATTCTTTACCTTCTACTTTTAAACTTAACTTCCTCATAAAGCAACCTTTTTCGATTACCTGCTCCACCCTGACTCATTCTGATTACCTGCTCTGTCATAACCATTTTTCCTGCCAAACCACTCACCCCATCACTCTCTTTAAATTAGCCAATCAGAATTAGTTTAGCCTGTGTGGTGTAACTCTAGCCAATAGGGGAATGACACAGCAGCAGGGCCATGTGCTCCAGAGATAAGAACCCCTTCCCCTCCTTTGTCCAAGTGTGTGCTCACCATTGCTCCATCTGTAAGGGTGCACCCTTCTATAGAAGTACCTTGCCTTGCTGAGAATTAAGAAGAAAATTTTATATTCAAGTGCTATTTCTTTTGTGGCACCGAAACTTTATATTTAACAATTTGGGGGCTCATTCGTGATTACATGCCCCTCCAGGGATGGTCTCTGGTTTTCTCTTGTGAGGAGGCATGTGCCCCTGCCCCTTGTGGCAGCCTCAGGGGTGAGAAATCAGAACCCACCCAGTGTGAGGAATAACCCGAGCTTTCAGCAATGCAGCAAAAAAAAAAAAAAAAAAAAAAAAAAAAAAAAAAAAAAAAAAAACTGGCCAGCAACATAGCTTAAAGCATTCTCACATACTGTGGCGATGACTCTGTGCTCAGACCAAGCAAGGAGAAGCCGTGGGAGCTGGTAAAGTATTTCCTTCGTGGTCAGGACCAAGGTAAGAAAGCCACAGGGGGCAGGGCAATGACGTACTCCTTGGTTAGGGTGGCATAGAGGTTAAAAAGAGGTGAGACAGCCCCACTTGGGTCGATTGAACCTCACACGAACCTCCAGTAGTAGAAAAGGTGAGAAATTTCCAGTGGAGGAAATTGAGTCTCACCCCAAAAGGCAAGAAATTTCCAGTGGGGAAATTGAGGCTCACCCCAAAAAGCAAGAAATTTCCAGCGAGGAAACTGAGCCTCACCCCAAAAGGCAAGAAATTTCCAGTGGGGAAATTGAGCCTCACCCCAAAAGGCAAGAAATTTCCAGTGGGGAAACTGAGTCTCACCCCAAAAGGCAAGAAATTTCCAGTGGGCAAAATTGAGCCTCACCCCAAAAGGCAAGAAATTTCCAGTGAGGAAATTGAGCCTTATCCCAAAAGGCAAGAAATTTCCAGTGGGGGATATTGAGCCTTACCCCAAAAGGTGAGAAATTTCCCGTAAGGGAAATTTAACCTTGAAACTTACCCTAAAACCATCAAGATGGGAAATACCCCAAGCAAGACAGGAAGCAAAGGGGATAAAGATGGTAACAAAGATATTCCCCCAGATAGCCCCTTAGGTCTCATGCTAAAACACTAGCAGGATAATGAAAGGACTAAACATAGGAAAAAGCAACAAATGATAAAATATTGCTGTTTTATTTGGACTCAGGGATCCATCCTCAAAACCTCAATCTTCTGGCCAAAGTTTGGATCGAATGAGGATTTAATGTGTTGGCTTCTAATCTGATATGTTAATGATAAAAGTCCAGTGTCTCAAGAAGAACCAGGGTATGCCCTTTGTTGGAGGCAAGGACCTTCCCTCCTTTTTCCCTTAAAAACAAATAGGGAAGAACCCAATATAGCACCTCAAAATGAAAAGTCAGAGGAGCCAGCTCTCATGCCTAAAGACTCCAGTGCATGGGATCCCCTAGACTATCTTCCCCCATTCAGTGTCCCCAATCATTCCCCTCAGACAACCACTGCCACCTCAGATCCCATTCCAAATTCCCCCTCTACTCATGCTATCCCTCCTCCTTATAACCCTGACTCTTGGGAATTACCGTGCCACCAGCCTGTTCCCTCCCAACCTAGAGACTCCTCTCTAAAAGGACTCCAGTGTGAGGTAGAACAATGTAAAAAAGATATTCAAAATTTCCCATTTCCTTCCATACCTAAGAGGTCAGCCCTGACCCTGTTCCCTTTGAAAGAGGTACCACAAGGTGGGGAGGGGGCGTTGGCTTTGTTAATGCTCCCTTAACCAGTTCAGAAGTCTGGAATTTTAAAAAGGAGCTTAAATCGCTACTAGATAACCCTTACGGAGTGGCAGACCAAACTGAACAATTCTTAGGACCTCAGTTATACACTTGGGTCAAGTTAATGTCCATCTTGGGCAACCTCTTTTCAGGGAAAGAAAGGAGTATGATTCATAGGGCTGCTATGGTAGTTTGGGAATGTGAGCACCCTCCCAGTGAAAACATTCCTACTATGGACCAGAAATTTCCTGCCCAAGACCGCCTGGTGGGTCAATAACACCACAGATCATGAGGAAAATATGCAGGACCTAATGTTGCTTTTACACTAACCAGTTAGGGATAGTGCAAGACACTGCCCAGCATTTACAGGGAAAGGCTTTTGAAAGCAGACAACACCTTTCAAACTCTTATACCAACCTCTGAGTTGGGCAACATGGCTTCTCCCCTTTCTAGGTCCTGTGACAGCCATCTTACTATTACTCACCTTTGGGCCCTGTATTTTTAACTTCCTTGTCAAATTTGTTTACTCTAAGATTGAGGCCATAAAGTTACAGATGGTCTTACAAATGGAACCCCAAATGAAGTCAACTAACAACTTCTACCAAGGACATCTGGACCAACCCGCTGGCCCTTTCACTGCCCTAAAGAGTTCCCCTCCGGAGGACACTTCAACTGCAGGGCCCCTTCTTCACCCCATCCAGCAGGAAGTAGCCAGAGCGGTCATCGCCCAATTCTGAACAGCAGTTGGAGTGTCCTGTTTAGAGGGGGGATTGAGAGGTGAAGCCAGCTGGATTTCCTGGGTCAAGTGGGGACTCAGAGAACTTTTCTGTGTCTAGCTAAAGGTTTGTAAATCACCAATCAGCACTCTGTAAAAACAGACCAATCAGCACTCTGTAAAATGAACCAATCAGCAGGATGTAGGGGGGTGCCAAATAAGGGAATAAAAGCTGGCCACCCAAGCCAGCGGCGGCAACTCACTCGGGTCCCCTTCCATGCTGTGGAAGCTTTGTTCTTTCACTCTTCAAAATAAATCTTGCTGCTGCTCACTCTTTGGGTCCACACCACCTTTAAGAGCTGTAACACTGACTGCGAAGATCTGCAGCTTCACTCCTGAAGTCAGCGAGACCATGAACCCACCAGGAGGAACAAACAACTCCAGATGCACCATCTTTATGAGCTGTAACACTCACTGTGAAGGTCTGTGGCTTCACTCCTGAAGTCAGTGAGACCATGAACCCACTGGAAGGAAGAAACTCTGGACACATCTGAACATCTGAAGGAAAAAACTCTGGACACACCATCTTTAAGAACTGTAACACTCACTGTGAGGGTCCACGGCTTCATTCTTGAAGTCAACAAGACCAAGAACCCACCAGAAGGAACTAATTCTGGACACATTTTGGCGACCCAGATGGGACACACTAAGGGAGATAGTAAAAGGAATTTGGGAATCAATACCGTGAACCAGAAATCTTTCTAAAGCATTTGATATACAACAGGAAAAGGATGAAGGGCCTATGAGATTCATAGACACACTGAGGGAGCAAATGAGGCAATATGCAGGCCTCGATTTAGATGATCCCCCTGGGCAAGGAATGTTGAAACTCCAATTTGTCACTAAAAGTTGGCCAGACATTTCAAAAAGTTACAAAAGATAGACAATTAGGATGACCACTGAAACTAGGCCTCATAAAACTTAAAAAATTAGCACCAGGTGGCCCTAGATAGGGTCCCACCCTGCCTAGATAGGGTCCCACCTTGCCTCGATAGGGTCCCACTCTGATAGGGTCCCACCCTGCCAATTCCGGGAAACAACCTCATGGGGTCCCACCCTGCCAATTCCGGGGGTCCCACCCTGCCTCGAAGTTCCCGGAATCAACAACTCCAGGAAAGAACCTCATAAGGTCCTGCTGTAACCAATTAGAACAAGACACCTTGCTCAGGCCATAGCTAGACCCAATTATTTTGTGCCTTAAGCTTTGTTTGAATTTCGTGCCATAAGCTGTGTTTGAACTTGTGTTTGCCTATATAAACAGCATGTAACAAGCAGTTGGGGTCCCAGGGCCAACTTAGAGCTTGGGACCCTAGCGCGCTAGTAATAAATAACTCTCTGCTGTGAAACTCGTGTGGGTGATCCTTCGTGGCGACCCCTGCCCAGGAGGGAATCGACAGTTCGGTTCCAACACCACCCCCTAAGTGAGCTTCTCAGGGAAGCTCAGAAAGTATACGTGAAAAGGGATGAAGAAAAACAGAAACAAAAGACAAAACTTATGTTTTCCACCTTCCAACCAATGGCTCCAAACCCAGGTACTTCTAGACAGAGTTTCCAAAGAGCTAGAAACTATAAAGGGTCCAAACCCTCTTAAAGGATCCAGCCTCCATCTGGAGGACCAAGGTCCTTGTCTACCAGGCCCCCTAAAGAGTATGGGGGAGCAGGGCTAAAGAATCCCAGAACTAAGAGGGAAGAAAGACAAGATAGGTAATATAGATTTGGAAGAACAGGCCACTTCAAGAGAGGATGTCCTGAACTAAGAAAGGAGAAAGAAGCCCTTCCATTCATGACTTTCGAGGAAGAATAGGGGGATCAGGGATCAGGGCTCTGTCTCTTTTATCTTGGGTCCCACCAGGAACCCTTGATAAATTTGGAGGTGGTAAGGAAGGAAACCACCCCTCATATCGTCTTATGCCCAACTTATGCCTCCAAAAAAAGAAGAAGTAAAAACTAAAAGGCAGAAATGAAATCCACAGGCAGAGAGCCCAGCGCCACAACCTAGGCCTGGTAGTTAAAGATCAACCCCTGATCTAATCGGTTATGTTATCTATAGATTACAGACATTGTATAGAAATGCACCATGAAAATCCCTATCTTGTTTTGTTCCAATCTAATTAACGGCACACGCAGCCCCCAGTCACATACCCCCTGCTTGCTCAACCAATCATGACCCTCTCACACACACCCCCTTAGAGTTGTGAGCCCTTAAAAGGAATAGGAATTGCTCACTCGGGGGCTTGGCTCTTGAGACAGAAGTCTTGCTGATGCCCCCGGACAAATAAACCCCTTCCTTCTTTAACTTGGTGTCTGAGGAGTTTTGTCTGCGGCTCATCCTGCTACAGTGGGACCTAAACATGAGCTTGTCACCTTTTTAGTTGATTCAGAGTCTGCTCACTCCGCTGTTTGTTTCCCCCCATCTAATGTTGTCTCCTCCTCAGAGGAACTTTTAGTCTCCGGGGTAAAAGGGGAAGGAGAGGGGAGAACAGCAGCGTATCCGGCTGGCAGAGGCAGGGAAAGACCAGCAGAGAGGAAAGAGTGTTAGAGGAGAAAGCAGGGGGAAGAGAAGGTGGGGAAGAAAGAGGGGAAAGAGAGAGAGGAAAAAGAGAAAAAGACAGAGAGACAGAGGAAGAGACAGAGAGACAAAGAGGGGGTCAAAGAGAGAGACAAAGAGACAGAAGTAGTAAAGAGAAAACAATGTACCCTATTCCTTTAAAAGCCAGGGTAAATTTAAAACCTATAATCGATAATTGAAGCTCTTCTCTGTGACACTATAACACTCCAATACCACCTTGTTGTCAGTGTAAACAAGGGCGTAGGCCAAAAGCACTGAGGCCACTGACAACCTGTAGTCTTCCTATCAAAAATCCTTAATCCAATAACCCACAGATTGCCCAAATGCATTGAATCTGTAGCAGCAACTGCTTTGCTAGCAAAAGAAAATAGAAAAATAACTTTTAAAGGAATCCTCATTGTGAGCACACCTCACCAGTTCAGAACTATCCTAAGTCAAAAAGAAAAAAAAGCAAAACGGTAGCTTACTAACTGAAAAATCTTGTAATATGGGGCTATTCTGTTAGAAAAAGATGATTTAGCATTAACCACTGATAATTCCCTTAACTCAGCAGGTTTTCTAACAGACGATCTAAATCTTAATTAATTACCATACAAAGGTCTGACCAGATCTAGGAGGAACTTCCTTCAGGACAGGACAATAGATAGTTCCTCCTGGGTGATTGAGAGAAAAAGACACAATGGGTATTCAGTAATTGATAAGGAAACTCTTGTAAAAGCAGAGTTAGGAAAATTGCCTAATAATTGGTCTGCTCAAACGTGGAGCTGTTTGCACTCATCCAAGCCTTAAAGTACTTACAGAACCAGGAAGGAACCATCTATACCAATTCTAAGTTAATTTGGACTGACCAAGGTCTTATTAATAGCAAAGGATAATTGAAATCCCAAACTTGAAAGGTTTTCAACAAAAGTAAAGTTTGCTAAAAGTTAACAGTGTAACATGTATTATCCTAACTTCTAATCTTGTGGCGTTAGGCAGTCTAGTCCACAGACTTGAAGGAAGTTCGCTTTGGAAAAGAATGGTTATCATCTTCGAAAAAAAAAAGGAGGGGGAGAATTTATGTAAAAAGAATGTTATATGGTAAATTCTTGTCCTAAAATAAATTAACTGGTTGTTTAAAGAAAGGGATGTTTACAACAAGTCAGAAAGTTGAGGCATGTTGAAGAATTATCTGCGAAAGCCATGAAAAACAAAATGTGTGTTATAAAATGGAATTTATGCAAGAAATGTTGTATAATTTAAAAGTAACTTAAGGAGGCATAAGAATGTGGATTTTTACCTACATTAAAAGGTTAAAAAAATTTTGTTTTGAAGGTTTAAGCAAGTTTTAAAACGTTAATTGTAAAGGAAATTATGTGTGTAAACATATTGGCTAAAGTTAAAAGGGTATCATCCAGTTTTTCTGTGAACTGGACATTAAAATAAAAGCACAATGGGTTTTTCTTAAAGCACTAACCTGCTCTTTAACAAAAATTATAAAAGGTTAAAAAGAGTCAGTAAAAATCTTACCTTATGGTCAGATGTTAAAATTAGATAAATATGTTTACAAGGTTTTATTAAAATTGAGTTTAACATTAATAACACACTAATATAAAAGTGTAGTATATTATCTGATATAAAAATCATACAGGAAGGACTGTCAAATACAAAATAGTGTTTGGCTTTCTTTGGTCTAAAAACTAATAAAAATATCTCTGCTAAAAATATAAAAATTAGCTGGGCATGGTGGCAGGCACCTGAAATCCCAGCTACTGGGGAGGCTGAGGCAGGAGAATTGCTTGAACTCAGGAGACGGAGGTTGCAGTAAGCCGAGATCGCACCATTGCACTCCAGCCTGGGAGACAAGAGCGAGACTTCGTCTCAAAAAATAAACAAACAAAAAACAAAACAAAACAAAAAACTAATAAAAATAGCTGCTAAAGTAAATTTCTCAGTAAGAAGACACCAAGGATGATAAAGTCCACTGCTGATGTCCCCACATTTAAAACAAAAGATCAATTTCTTAGAAACTATATACTTGGTTTATCTTCCACTTTCCTTTCCCTCAAAACTAAAAGTCTTTTAGCACAGGTACCACTCCTAGAACTTCCGGTAAACCAGCACTAGCCTGAGGATTACATTCTCATCAAAGGGTGGAAAGAAAGAAAACTTGAGCTAGCCTGGGAAGGACCCTACCTGTGCTGCTAACCACTGAGACTGATGTTCGTACAGCAGAAAGGGAGTGGACTTATCACACCTGAGACAAGAAAGCATGGTCCCCTCCAGAGTTATGGACCATGGTCCCAAGAGAAAACCCTACCAAACTAAAGCTAAGAAAAATTTAACTCTCCTTCATCCATTCTATTATTCTTTCCTCTTTCCTCACTCTATTGCTGACCATCTAGTGATAACATAACCAAGTCAATCTTCCTCAAACTATTGCATATGATGCTTGCCTTGTTACACCCTGTGGGGACTTGCCAAGTCAAAGACAGCTCTCTACTTCAGAAAAGTACCTCTGTCCCTCCTGACTCTCCTCAGACTGGGCCTTGGTTGTTATGCCCGGACCGTTTGTTCCCCAAAGAAGACCACCAGAGTCCAGAGTCAAAGCCAAGCGGCAAGGATCTTTACTGCAAGTTCGAACTTGGTCCCTCCATTCTACAGCATACAAGAGGGCCCCGAACAATGTGAGTGCTTGCTTTTTATAGCCCGATGTAAACAGGATATGTAAAACAGGATATGTAAAGTTACAGGGGAACAAGGTAATTCTCTCGGTTACAGCATTACAATTGGTTAATACATTTAATACACTTAGCATTTTTTATTGGTTCCCACTGTGTCCTTATCGGAGATTTCCCAGGTGGTGTTTTTCTGAAGTTTGAAAGAAATATGGAGGAATGTGTTCGTGCTGGGCTCAGGAAGTTGAGAAATATATGGTGGGTTGTGTTTGTGCTGGGCTCAGGGAGTTGGGAGATATATGAGGAATGTGCTAGGCTTGTGCTGGGCTCAGGGAGTTGGGAGATATATGAGGAATGTGTTTGTGCTGGGCTCGTGCTGGGCTCAGAGAGTTGGGAGATATATGAGGAATGCGTTTGATTCCTTTCAAGTTAATTGGGACCATTTAACCTGAGGAGATTTCGATAAAGACCCCAGTGTCAACCAGGAGTCTTGCCCCCTGATGTAGAGCTTTTATGCCATAGTTGGTCCAATGTTCTGTGGACCACTAAAGAGCAAGGATGGACTGTCCCAGTTTTTGTAATTTCCTAAAACCATAAATTCATTTTACTAGAGGGTTGTAGAAGTTAAAGACTTAAGCTTTGGCAATTAAGACAGGATATCAAGATGCAAATGCCTGGTTGGAATGGATCAAATATTCCATCTGCACATTAAAAGCAATTGTTATACTTGTGCACACAGCAGGTCAGAGACCCAGATTGTCCCCTTTCCGCTAAGGTGATTCTCCAGTCAACCAGGCATGGGGTGCATGGTAGCTCTTTTCCAGGATTCTACAGCCTGGACTAATAAGTCATGCCAAACTCTCTCTGTGTTATATCTCAAAGTCCAGCACCCTGCGGGTCAGCCCCCGAGGGCCATCCAGCTTCTGTCTCCCAACCCTAAGTTCACTTCATATCTCTCATGACAGGTAGGAAACTTAGCATTCCTTGGAGACCTGAAGGGATGCAGTGATCTTAAGAATTTTCAAGAGCTTATCAATCAGTCAGCCCTTGTTCATCCCTGAGTGGATATGTGGTGGTATTGTGGTACACCTTTACTGGACACTCTGCCGAATAACTGGAGTGGCACTTGTACTTTAGTCCAATTGGCTATCCATTTCACCCTGGCATTTCATCAACCAGAGGAAGGAAAAATAAGACATTGTAAAGTGAGAGAATCCCCTTATGAGTCTTTTGACTCTCACATCTATTTAGATGCAACTGGAGTCCCATAGGAAATACCAAACCCAAAATCAAATAGCTGCAGAATTTAAGTCAATATTTTGGTAGGTGACAATTAATAAGAATGTAGATTGGATAAACTACATCTACTACAACCAACAGTGATTTATTAACTACACTAGAGATACTGTTAAAGGAATAGCTGAACAATTAGGGGCTACTAACCAGATGGGTTGGGAAAATAGGATAGCCTTACACATGATAATTAGCAGAAAGAGGAGAAGTTTACATCATGATTAAAACTCAATGTTGCACCTTCATCCCAAACACCACCACCCCTAATGGAAGTATAACAAAGGCACTGCAAGGTCTGACTGCTCTGTCCAATGAGTTAGCCAGCAACTCAGAGGTAAATGACCCCTTTACAGGTTGACTAGAAAAGTGATTTGGTAAATGGGAAGGAATAATAGCCTCAGTTATTACTTTTCTTGCAGCTGTAATGGGCATACTTATTCTTGTCAGGTACTGTGTCATATCATGCATCCATAGGTTGATGCAGAAGCTCATAAACATGGCACTTACTAAAACTGCCCTTAACTATCCTCCACCTTATCCAGAGAAGTTTCTTCTTTTAGAAAATCAAGCAAAACAACTAAGCCAAGACATGTTAAAAAAAAGTTTGAAAAGAAAGCTATAAGGAAACATAAGGGGAGGGGTTGTTAGACATGAGTTCTAAATTTGTTTTCAAGAATCATTATGTCAGTATGTCTAATTCTTTACCTTCTACTTTTAAACGTAACTTCCTCATAAAGCAACCTTTTTTCGATTACCTGCTCCACCCTGACTCATTTCAATCACCTGCTCCACCCTGACTCATTCTGATTACCTGCTCCACCCTGACTCATTCCGATTACCTGCTCTGTCATAACCATTTTTCCCACCAAACCACTCACCCCATCACTCTGTTTAAATTAGTCAATAGGAATTAGTTTAGCCTGTGCAGTCTAACCCTAGCCAATAGGGGAACGACACAGAAGCAGGGGGCCACGTGCCTCAGGGCTGAGAACCCCTTTCCCTCCCTTGTCCAAGTGTGCACTCACCATTGCTCCATCTGTAAGGGCACACCCTTCTATAGAAGTACCTTGCCTTGTTGAGAATTAAAAAGAAAATTTTATATTTGAGTGGTATTTCTTTTGCGGCACTGAAACTTTATATATAATAATATTAAGAAACAAAGCAAAAAATTTGGCTGGGCATGGTGGCGCATGCCTATAATTCCAGCATTTTGGGAAGCTGAGGGTGGTAAATTGCTTGAGCCCAGGAGTTTGAGAGCAACCTGGGCAACATGGTGAAACCCTATCTCTACAAAAAAAATAAAAAAAATTAGCCTGGCATGGTGGTGACCGCAGGTAGAACCAGCTACTGAGAAAGCTGAAGTGGGAGAATCACGTAAGCCTGGGAAGTCGAGGCTGCAGTGAGCCATGATTGCACTACTGCACTCCAGTTTAGGTGACAGAGCAAGACCCTGTCTCCAAAAAAAAAAAAACAAAAAAAGAAGAAACAAAACAAAAAATTTAACAATAAATACTTTAATAATATGCCATAATGACAGGTATGTTGACCTGGATTTGTTTAAAGTAGCTAGGTGTGGGGAAAAGAAAGAGATCAGCCTGTTACTGTGTCTATATAGAAAGAAGTAGATATATGAGACTCCATTTTGTTCTGTATTTGAGATGCTGTTAATCTGT
>NW_012102066.1:1159642-1164222 GCF_000951045.1 Mandrillus leucophaeus | reverse complement strand
GATGGGTGGATCACTTGAGGTCAGGAGCTCAATATCAGCCTGGCCAACATGCTGAAATCTTGTTTCTACTAAAAAAATAGTGGGGGCCGGGTATGGTGGCTCACGTATCCCAGCACTTTGGGAGGCTGAGGTGGGCGGATCACGAGGTCAGGAGATGGAGACCATCCTGGCTAACACGGTGAAACCCTGTCTCTACTAAAAATACAAAAAATTAGCCAGGCCCGGTGGTGGGCACCTGTACTCCCAGCTACTCGGGAGGCTGAGGCAAGAGAATGGCATGAACCTGGGAGGCGGAGCTTGCAGTGAGCCGAGATAGCGCCACTGCAGTCCGGCCTGGGCAAAAGAGCCAGACTTCCGTCTCAAAATAAGAAGAAAAAAAAAATTAGCTGGGCATGGTGGCACATGCCTGTAATCCCAGCTACTCGGGAGGCTGAGGCAAGAGAATCGCTTGAACCCGGGAGGCGGAGCTTGCAGTGAGCTGAGATCGTGCCACTGCACTCCAGCCTGGGCAACAGAGCGAGACTCCATCTCAAAAACAACAGCAACAAAAAAAGCTGGTCAGGCGGCGGGTGCCTGTAATCCCAGTTACAAGTCTGAGGCAGGAAAATCGCTTGAACCCGGGAGAGGGAGATTGCAGTGAGGCGAGATCCTACCACTGCACTGCAGAGCGAGACTCCATCAAGAAAGAAAGAAAAGAAAGGAAAGAAACAAGGCATCCAAATGAATGAAGTTAAAGATAAGCAAAACAAAGCTAAGAAAGCAAAGAGATTGAAAAACTAAAAATAGAAACTACTTAATTAGAAAAAAGTAGAATTAAATATATAATCCAAGAGCTCGTTACTTGAAAAATAAAAAAGATAGGCTTTTAGCTAAGTTAATTACAAAAAACAGCTAAAATATACTTGATGTAATAATTTGGAAATCCTAGATAAAATGAATTTTTTTAAAGAAAGTATGATTTCTAAAACGGATCTCAAAAAAAACAACAAAAAACAAAACACACAGAAAATCTGAATAATTACCATAAAAGAAGTACAAAGAGCTATTCCAGAAAAGGAGTATCAGGTCTAGATATTTTCATAGGTGGTTATATTCCACCTTTAAGGAAACAATTCCAAAGCTACTTGAACTTTTCTAATACATAAAAAAAGAAAGAAACCATCTAAAATACTTCTATGAAGCACGAATAGTTTGACACTAACTCTAACAAGAAGTGTAGGAAAAAGCGTGAGCACTAATCTCGTTTATACATATTGATGAAATAATACTAGGTACTAGGAAAAAGAATCCTGTAAAACGCTAAAAAAATAAAAGAACAAAAATGGGATTATTTCAGAAATACAAGGATAATAAAGTATTAGGAAATCTATTTTATAAATAGACCCAAGGACAATCAACTCAACAGACTTTGAAAAATAATTTGATTAAAAGCTTTTAACATCTACTTTTTTTTTTTTCGTTTTTTTGAGACAGAGTCTCGCTTTGTTACCCAGGCTAGAGTGCAGTGGTGCAATCTCAGCTCACTGCAACCTCCGCCTCCTGGGTTCAAGTGATCCTCCTGCCTCAGCCTCCCAAGTAGCTGGGATTACAGGTGTGCATCACTATTCCTGGCTAATTTTTGTGTTTTTAATGGAGATGGGGTTTCACCATGTTGGCCAGGCTGGCCTCAAACTCCTGACCTCAAATGATCCATCTGCCTTGGCCTCCCAAAATGCTGGGATTACAGATGTGAGCCACCAAGGCTGGCCCATCTACTTTTCAATCAAAAATGATCATAAAAGAATAAGAATATAAGATGACAGCAAGAATGAGTAAATAAAAAATACATTTTAAAATTAAATTTGAAAAATAAAAAAGAATAAGAATAGAAGACATTTCCTTAATATGAATCCATTTTAACCTCAAGACAGCTTATGTTCAAAGGAAAATGTTAGAAGCATTCCCATTAGCAAAAGATTTTAAATAATGATGACTACCATTATCAGTAATATTTTTCTAATGTAGTTGTCTTTATATTTGGGGGAAAATTAGAAGTTAAAAGTTATTGGAAACAAGACAACAATGCCTGCTGTCACCACTTGCATTCAAAATTGAACTGGAAGTTCTAGCCAATGCAGTCAGGCAAGAAAATAAAATAAAAGGCATCTAGATTGGAAAAGAGGAAGGACAACTATCTCTTTTTGCAGATGAGATAAAAATCCCTAAACAATCCACAAAAAAAATCCATTAGGGCTAATAAACAAGCTCAGAATGATGCAAGGATGCAAGATCAATACACAAAAATCAGTTGTATTTGTTTAAAGTAGCTAGGGATTATACTGTGGGATTCCAAAAACCTGCTGCATATGTAAAATATTTATACTATTTAATAAGCAAAAGTCACTAGGAGCAAAATTATCCAAAAATCAGTAGAGTTCTAGGAATCAAAGTATCTCTTGTGGTGCCAAAGCAAAAATGCAAGTCTTTGAGCCGTGCCTGGCCCAAAGTTATTTACTAAAATCTTCTTTGTAATTAAGAAAACAATATTTGTATCCATTCAAGAATTCTCTGCACCTATGAAAAAGAATGAAGCTGGTCTTTGTCTACTGATATAGAAATTGTCCTAGGCCAGGCGTGGTGGTTCATGCCTGTAATCCCAGCACTTTGGGAATCTGGAAATTCAAGGCAAGCCTGGCCAACATGGTAAAACCCCACCTCTACTAAAAATTAAAAGAAAAGGGAGGGGAGGGAGAGAAAGAGGCCGGGTGCAGTGGCTTATACCTGTAATCCCAGCACTTTAGGAGGCCAAGGCAGGCAGATCACTTGAGGTCAGGAATTTGAGACCAGCCTGGCCAACATGGTGAAACTCCATCTCTACTAAAGATAAAAAAATTAAAAAATTAAAAAATAAATTAGCCAGGCGTGCTGGTGCTTGCCTGTAATCCCAGCTACTTGGGAGGCTGAGGCTGGAGAATCACTTGAACCCAGGAGGCGGAGGTTGCAGTGAGCTGAGATCACACCATTGTACTCCAGGCTGAGCAACAGCAAGACTCTGTCTCAATGAAAAAAAAAAAGGGGGGGGGAGAGAGAGAGAGTCCTAGATAAGAAAGAGAAAGAGAGAAAAAGAAAGAGAGAGAGGGAAGGAAGGAAGGAAAGAAGGAAGGAAGGAAGGAGGAGGAAAGAGGAAGGAGGAAGCAGGAAGGGAGAAGGGAGAAGGGAGGGAGGGAGGAAGGAAGGAAGAAAATTAAAAAGAAAGGAAAGAAAGATTCCTAGATGAGAGACAGCAAAAGTGAGAGAAAGGAAAGGAAAGGAAAGGGTCCTAGATGAGCGAGAGAGAGGAAGAGAGAAGGGACGGAATGGAGGGAGGGAGGAGAGTCCTAGACCAGGGGTCCCCAACCCTACTGGTCCATGGCTTGTCAGGAAGTGGGCCCCACAGCAGATGGTGAGCAGTGAGCAAGCAAGCAGAGCTTCATCTGTATTTACAGCTGCTCCCCATCACTCACATTACCACCTGAGCTCCACCTTCTGTCAGATCAGTGGTGGCACTAGATTGTCGTAGGAGCATGGACCTTATCATGACCAGAGCATTCAGGGATCTAGGTTGTGTGTCCTTATGAGAATCTAATGCCTGATGATCTGTCACTGTCTCCTATCACCCCCAGATGGAACCATCTTATTGCGGGAAAACAAGCTCAGGGCTCCCACTGATTCCACATTATGGTGAGTTGTATAATTGTTTCATTATATATTACAATATAATAGTGATAGAAATAAAGTACACAATAAACGTAATGCACTTAAATCATCCTGAAACCATCCCTCTCCACCCTGGTCCATGGAAAAGTTGTCTTCCACAAAACCAGTCCCTAGTGTCAAAAAGGTAGGAGACCATTGTCCTAGATATACTGTTTCATGGAACAAGTAAGGTGCAGAAAAGTGTATAGCTTATATTGCTTGTGTAAAAAGGGGCAAAATGTGTATTTGTGTATGTGTGTGTGTTTTCTTGTATATTGTAAAATATCTCTATAAGGGGATACACATGCTGATCAATACTGGCTTAGGGGATGTGGTTAGAGTTTTGAGTCTTATGAAAGTCATATCTGATTTAAAAATAAATAATGCATCGGGTGCAGTGGCTCACGCTTGTAATCCCACACTTTGGGAGGCCAAGAGGGGAGGATTGCTCTAGCCCAGGAGTTCAAGGCAACCCTGGACAACATGGCGAGATCCTATCTCTACAAATAATTTTAAAATTAGCGGGGCATGGTGGTACACTCCTGAGGTTCCAGGTACTCAGGAGGCTGAGGTGGGAGGATTGAGTGAACCTGGGAGGTCAAGGCTGCAGTGAACCATGATCTCACCACTGTACTCCAGCCTGGACAAGAGTGAGACCTGTCTCAAAAAAATAAAAATAAATAATACACTGACAATATAGCAGAATTTCTGTAAAAATAATTTTTTTTTTTTTTGAAATGGAGTCTCACTCTGTCACCCAGGCTGGAGTGCAGTGGCATGACCTTAGCTCACTGCAAGCTCCGCCTCCCGGGTTCACGGCATTCTCCTGCCTCAGTCTCCCAAGTAGCTGGGACTACAGGTGCCCT
>NW_012102066.1:1156328-1158427 GCF_000951045.1 Mandrillus leucophaeus | reverse complement strand
AGAAACACCCACAGGTGTGGAGGGGCAGGCCACCCCTTCACTAGGGATTGTACTGTAGGATTCCAAAAACCTGCCGCATATGTAAAATATTTATACTATTTAATAAGCAAAAGTCACTAGGAGCAAAATTATCCAAACATCAGTAGAGTTCTAGGAATCAAAGTATCTCTTGTGGTGCCAAAGCAAAAATGCAAGTCTAGACCTTAGCAAGGCAAGACTTTATCAAAGGAGGCTATGACAATAGGAAGACACTCAAAGACTAAGCTAGAAACATCCCAGGGAAAGGGTATGTGAGCGGAAACTGTGGCAAAGGCAGCTGTGGAAAGAGAGAAGTTTAGGGCCTAGCTGTCCTTGTCAAAGCAGACTGAAGTTGACATGAAGCACTAAGTTTAACCATCCTTGTTAAGGGCTATCAGTGCACACCTAAATGATTTTGGTTTTTAAGCAGACATAAATTGCATATATTCCAAGTCATGTTGACACAAACATCTTAGAATCTGGCTCTACAAATATTCAAAGTAGGTCACATCCACAGGTAAACAAATCATAAGGCAGCTGGAAAACTTCACTGTATTAGTTAATAAGAGAATAGGCCAGGTGCGGTGGCTCACTCCTATAATCCCAGCACTTTGGGAGGCCAAGATGGGTGGATCACTTGAGGTCAGGAGCTCAATATCAGCCTGGCCAACATGCTGAAATCTTGTTTCTACTAAAAAAATAGTGGGGGCCGGGTATGGTGGCTCACGTATCCCAGCACTTTGGGAGGCTGAGGTGGGCGGATCACGAGGTCAGGAGATGGAGACCATCCTGGCTAACACGGTGAAACCCTGTCTCTACTAAAAATACAAAAAATTAGCCAGGCCCGGTGGTGGGCACCTGTACTCCCAGCTACTCGGGAGGCTGAGGCAAGAGAATGGCATGAACCTGGGAGGCGGAGCTTGCAGTGAGCCGAGATAGCGCCACTGCAGTCCGGCCTGGGCAAAAGAGCCAGACTTCCGTCTCAAAATAAGAAGAAAAAAAAAATTAGCTGGGCATGGTGGCACATGCCTGTAATCCCAGCTACTCGGGAGGCTGAGGCAAGAGAATCGCTTGAACCCGGGAGGCGGAGCTTGCAGTGAGCTGAGATCGTGCCACTGCACTCCAGCCTGGGCAACAGAGCGAGACTCCATCTCAAAAACAACAGCAACAAAAAAAGCTGGTCAGGCGGCGGGTGCCTGTAATCCCAGTTACAAGTCTGAGGCAGGAAAATCGCTTGAACCCGGGAGAGGGAGATTGCAGTGAGGCGAGATCCTACCACTGCACTGCAGAGCGAGACTCCATCAAGAAAGAAAGAAAAGAAAGGAAAGAAACAAGGCATCCAAATGAATGAAGTTAAAGATAAGCAAAACAAAGCTAAGAAAGCAAAGAGATTGAAAAACTAAAAATAGAAACTACTTAATTAGAAAAAAGTAGAATTAAATATATAATCCAAGAGCTCGTTACTTGAAAAATAAAAAAGATAGGCTTTTAGCTAAGTTAATTACAAAAAACAGCTAAAATATACTTGATGTAATAATTTGGAAATCCTAGATAAAATGAATTTTTTTAAAGAAAGTATGATTTCTAAAACGGATCTCAAAAAAAACAACAAAAAACAAAACACACAGAAAATCTGAATAATTACCATAAAAGAAGTACAAAGAGCTATTCCAGAAAAGGAGTATCAGGTCTAGATATTTTCATAGGTGGTTATATTCCACCTTTAAGGAAACAATTCCAAAGCTACTTGAACTTTTCTAATACATAAAAAAAGAAAGAAACCATCTAAAATACTTCTATGAAGCACGAATAGTTTGACACTAACTCTAACAAGAAGTGTAGGAAAAAGCGTGAGCACTAATCTCGTTTATACATATTGATGAAATAATACTAGGTACTAGGAAAAAGAATCCTGTAAAACGCTAAAAAAATAAAAGAACAAAAATGGGATTATTTCAGAAATACAAGGATAATAAAGTATTAGGAAATCTATTTTATAAATAGACCCAAGGACAATCAACTCAACAGACTTTGAAAAATAATTTGATTAAAAGCTTTTAACATCTACTTTTTTTTTTTTC
>NW_012102066.1:1153239-1156278 GCF_000951045.1 Mandrillus leucophaeus | reverse complement strand
GAAAGAAAGAAAGAAAGAAAGAAAGTCCTAGATGAGAGAGAGAAAGAGAGGTGAGACAGGGTCTCACTCTGTCAACCAGGCTGGAGTGCAGTGGTGCAATCTCAGCTCCCTGCAGCCTCCACCTTCTGGGTTTAAGCAGTTCTCCTGCCTCAGCCTCCTGAGTAGCTGGGACTACAGGTGTGCGCCACTACAGCTGGCTAGAATTGTTAATAGCAATTACATCTGTTGGATGGGATTGCCAGAAAGGAGACAAGGGGAAGACTTTTACTTTTTTAAATATTTCATATATGAAGATGGTGGGATCATGAAGGATTTTATTCATTTTTAGCATTTTTTTCAAATAAAAACATAGGAAAAAATCAAGAGTTTCAAACCAATACATAAAGTTATTTCTTCACATAATCAAAACAAATTATCATATACCACTTTCCTACCTCCCTTCATTGAATAGTACAAAACTTGGTATACTCTGCTTTTATCTACTAGATATTCTGTATTAGACTTGACCCTTGTTAAATGAAGTCTCCCTTTGTTTAGGAAAAATGTACAGTATATCAAAGGATGAGATCACCACCCCAAAGCTATGCTGATCAGTCTTGTTGAAAACGGAAAATATAGACTTTGGCCAGGTGCGGTGGCTCATGCCTGTAATCCCAGCACTTTGGGAGGCTGAGGCTGACAGATCACGAGGTCAGGAGATTGAGACCATCCTGGGTAACATGGTGAAACCCCGTCTCTACTAAAAATACAAAAAAAATTAACTAGGCATGGTGGCGGGTGCCTGTAGTCCCAACTTCTGTGGAGACTGAGGCAGGAGAATGGCGTGAACCCAGGAGGCGGAGCTTGCAGTGAGCCGAGATTGTGCCACTGCATTCCAGCCTGGGTGACAAAGTGAGACTCCATCTAAAAAAAAAAAAAAAAAAAATACAGGCTTTATGGGAAGGGTTTGTTTTTGGGAAGTATTGGTTATTGAGGTAGGAGTAGTTTGGAAAATCAGTCACAAAAGCATGGGTTACAGAAATTCATTTTCTGTTACCTTGATGTGTTTGCTGAAGGCGCTATCACTGATCAATTATAATAGGTTTAAAACTAGCACTGGTGTTTAGTTGTTACTATGCTATAAAAATTTCAGTCTCGGCTGGGCACAGTGGCTCACGCCTGTAATCCCAGTACTTTGGGAGGCCATGGCGGGTGGATCACCCGAGGACAGGAGTTCAAAACCAGCCCGGCCAACATGGTGAAACCTCGTCTCTACCAAAAATACAAAAATTACCTGGGCATGGTGGCGCATGCCTGTAGTCCCAGCTACTTGGGAGGCTGAAGCAGGATAATCGCTTGAACCCAAGGGGCGGAGGTTTTAGTGAGCCTAGATCATGCCAATATACTCCAGCCTGGGTGACAGAATGAGAATCCGTCTTAAAAAAAAAAAAAAAAAAAAATCAGTCTTTTTCTAAGTTTGTGGGGATTTGTTTTTTATTCTAAAAAAGAGTTATGTCTTTTTTTGCTTGGTCTTGATTTTAAAAACTAGAGGAATCTGGCACTGAAAAAATGTAATTTCTTTTGACCTATCATAATTTTATATTAAAAGGTTATAATATACTGTATTAATTTTCTCTTCCTGCTATAACATATTACCACAAATTTAGTCATTTAACACAATACAAATTTATCATCTTATGGTTCAGTAGATTAGAAATCTGACACAGGTCTCACTAGGCTAAAAACCAAGATACTGGAAGAGCTGAATTCCTTCTTGAGGCTCTAGGGAAGAATCCGTTTCCTTTCTTTTTCCAGCTTTTAGAGGTTACCCACATTCCTTGGCTCGCAGTCCCTTTTCTCCTTCTTCAAAGTGAACAACATATGTTTCTCTGACCCTACTTCTGTTGTCACATCTCTTTCTCTGACAACCCCTTCGTCCTCCCTCTTTCAGTTGTTAAGGACCTTTACAATTACCTTGAGCCTGCCTGGAGGATCAAGGATACTCTCCCTACCTTGAGGGACTTAATTTAGTCACACCTGCAAAGTCCCTCTTGCCATGTAAGGTAACATATTTGCAGGTCACAAGGATTAGGACACGAACATCTTTAGGGGAACTTTATTCTGCCTACCACACGTGGAAATTGAATTTATAAATATATCCGTTAGAATTGCACTTGACTGCTTAAACAAGTAAGGGATCTCTTTGTCTCCTATAGCAGGAAATCTGGGAACGGGAAGCCCAAGGCTGATTGTGATGGCCTCAACAATGCCATCAAGGAAACTGATCCCTAGTGTCCTGCTCACTACCATGCTTAGCAATGACTACTGAGCCTCAAGCATCCTCACAGGTTCCAGGCAGGAAAAAAGAGATGGAAGCGGCAGTACCAGCAAAATTCAGTTGACATTTTGTTAGCCAGAATTGAGTCATGGGACCACCCCTAGCTACAAGGAAATCTGAGAAGGGAAGTTTTTGGCTTTCCTCCTTCTCTAAAGAAGAAAGGAAAATTGAAATAAGAGTTTGAATGAGTGATAGGTGAGCTAACCTACAGAATTGACTACAAGTAAGTGACTGAGCAAACAACTTTAATAATCCAATTATTGAAGGGCAGGACTCAGGTGTGTAATGCCCAGATCGTTTGTTCCCCAAAGAAGACCACCAGAGTCCAGAGTCAAAGCCAAGCGGCAAGGATCTTTTACTGCAAGTTCGAACTTGGTCCCTCCATTCCACAGCATACAAGAGGGCCCCGAACAATGCGAGTGCTTGCCTTTTATAGCCCGATGTAAATAGGATACGTAAAGTTACAGGGGAACAAGGGGATTCTTTTGGTTACAGCATTACAATTGGTTAACATTATACATTTAGCATTTTTTTATTGGTTCCCGCTGTGTCCTTATCGGAGATTTCCCAGGTGGTGTTTTTCTAAAGTCGAGAGAAATATGGAGGAATGTGTTTGTGCTGGACTCAGGAAGTTGAGAGAGATATATGGTGGGTTGTGTTTGTGCTGGGCTCAGGAAGTTGGGAGGTATATGGAGGAATGTGTTTGTGCTGGGCTCAGGAAG
>NW_012102066.1:1149352-1150284 GCF_000951045.1 Mandrillus leucophaeus | reverse complement strand
AGTGGCATGACCTTAGCTCACTGCAAGCTCCGCCTCCCGGGTTCACGGCATTCTCCTGCCTCAGTCTCCCAAGTAGCTGGGACTACAGGTGCCCTTCACCACGCCTGGCTAATTTTTTGTATTTTTAGTAGAGACAGGGTTTCACCATGTTAGCCAGGATGGTCTCGATCTCTTGACCTCGTGATCTGCCCGCCTCAGCCTCCCAAAGTGCTGGGATTACAGACGTGAGTCACCGTGCCCAGCCAAAAATAATTCTTAATCTTAATCTCACATTCGTAAAATGTATTTGAACAAAATTATTATACTTAAATTTATTCTTTTCCTCTGAAATGGCCCAACTCTCTTGACTACTTGATAGACCACCAGCTGACTATTCTTTGAGCAAGGCTGTCCCAGAACTTTAAACATTCAGATGCCAGAGAGGCTACTACAGTTGGATCCAGTATCTGAATTCACATCTCTTTAGGACCACAAATTATATTCTTATACCAGAGATTAAGTGGGATCTTATTAGAGAAACTCCTAATTCTTAATTCAATTAGTTAGTATTTGCTGGAAACCTATTATTTAATATTATCTGTTATACAGAGATTAATGTATCCTGGCTGCTGTTCTCGAGATGCTCACAAGCATGCTGGTTACTAAACTATATCCAATTACATAAAATAGATTCTAAAGGCTCCAGCAACACTATGGCAGTTGGTTAAAATAGGTTTATTATACCATCCTGTGCCTAAGTATACATCTGAAAGGATACACACAAGTTTTTAAAAAATTTTTTTGAGAGGGAAGGAAGGAAGGAAGGAGGGAGAGAGGGAGAGAGGGAGGAAGGGAGGAAGGGAGGGAGGGAAGGAGGAAGAAGGAAGGAAGGAAGGGAGGAAGGAAGGAAGGGAGGGAAGGAGGAAGAAGGAAGGAAGGAAGGAAGGAAGGAA
>NW_012102066.1:1143104-1145367 GCF_000951045.1 Mandrillus leucophaeus | reverse complement strand
TGTGTTTGTGCTGGGCTCAGGAAGTTGGGAGGTATATGGAGGAATGTGTTTGTGCTGGGCTCAGGAAGGTGAGAGAGATAGATGGAGGAATGTGCCTGATTTCTTTCAGGTGTAGGAATTTAGTGGACTATTTGCTACATGTGTTACTCAATATCTGTTGATCCTAAGATCAAAATTGATTTTTTAAAAAAGTCTCACAGGTCACAGTATGTTCCCTATACCAGTTTACTTAGCCTTAAAAGGTACACTGTAAATAATGCACACCGCTAAACAGCAGAGACCTTCTGATGTCTGGCAATGCTGGGTGCAGCTTCCATGCCCCTCCACCACACAGCATGCTCAGTTGCAAGAGGTGAGGCTGAAGCACGTGCAGAAGATTTGACCTCTGGGCAGCCACCCTTTCCATCCTCTACTTATGCATAGTCCATGCTTGTTGCATAGCCTCTGGGAGAAAGTGCTAAATCACATGCCTAACAGGGCAGCTGCAACTCATCAATCAGGGGTTTCACAATGAATGCTTCTGTAAGCCAGGGGCAGTCTGACCTGCTAACATTCCAAGTTTATCTTGTATCAATACATTCTGGTGAGCAGAGTGGCTTGAAGGTAAATCTAAGGTCATATCGCCAGGGTCCCTGGGTCTAGGGCAAGAGTTTATACCAGCCAAAAATTCCTTCCTTGGTGGGCTAACAGTATCTTTCTTCCTCTTGAATTCAGAAACAATTGAGAGAAATACAGGAGTCAGATAGGTGAGCATCAAAATATCAGCTTTATGAAGTCAATTGGAAGATGTGGCCAAGTGCACAGGCTTACACTTTCCCCAGACTTCCCCACCTGGTTGCTGGCACAGCTGAACAACACAGGCTTCTTAGCAAAGGCAGGGTCATAGGAAGCAGATCCACTCCCTGTAACATACAGGTCTAGAAAGGTGGAGGAAGGGCTGAGCTCCGTCTATTCTTCCCAACTCACATGTCTCACTGCTCACTCCTATTTCCCTGGGGAGGGGTGAATGAGGAACAGGGAGATACTCAGTGATTCTCAGCCAATCTCACAGTTCAAAGCCACCCAGGGAATCAATGTGTAGTGAGGTAGAAAGCCACTCACCTACCTGAAGTTGTTGCATCTGGAAACATAAGGGATGGAGATACTGTTCTTCCCCATAACTTGGACTATTCATTTTAACTATGCTCTGCTTTTCTCATAAATGGCAGATTTCCTCTGAGATACTTTCCTTTTTTTATTTTTATTTTATTTTTTTTGAGATGGAGTCTCATTCTGTCGCCCAGGCTGGAGTGCAACGGCACGATCTCGGCTCACTGCAACCTCCACCTCCCGGGTTCAAGCAGTCTCCTGCCTCAGCCTCCCAAGTAGCTGGGACTACAGGCACCTGCCACTACGCCTGGCTAATTTTTTGTATTTTTAGTAGCGAAGGGGTTTCACCGTGTTAGCCAGGATGGTCTTGATCTCCTGAACTTGTGATCTGCTCACCTCAACCTCCCAAAGTGCTGGGATTACAGGCATGAGCTATCGCACCCGGCCTTTCAATTCTTTTAATACAAAGCAAATGAAAACACCTGTTTTCAATTTCTTTTAGCAGTCAGGCTATCTTTCGGAACTCTCTTAGAGAGTTTGCCTCTAGGTTCTTGGTAGCGCTGTTGTTTGAGAGCGTTCCCTGGAATCATGAAGGGCAGTTCTTTGGGAAGAAGGGATGGGTAGAAAAAATAATGTCAGTTCATAAAATAATCTTCAGACATTCTTATTTATAATTGCCATAATCAATAGAGTTTTCATTTTTTCTTTGCTCAACAAAAAGCTATCATGTATCTTGAGTGGCTGTTTTTTTTTTTTAATAGTTATGGCAGAGGCCACGCACGGTGGCTCACGCCTGTAATTCCAGCACTTTGGGAGGCTGAGGTGGGTGGATCGCCTGAGATCAGGAGTTCGAGACCAGCCTGGCCAACATGGTGAAACCCTGTCTCTACTAAAAATACAAAAATTAGCCAGGTTTGGTGTTGCATGCCTGTCATCCCAACTACTTGGGAAGCTGAGGCAGGAGACCTGCTTGAACTCGGGAGGCGGAGGTTGCAATGAACCAAGATCTTGCCTTTGCACTCCAGCCTGGGTGACAGAGCAAGACATCCCAGCTACTTGGGAGTCTGTGGCGGGAGAATTGCTTGAACCTGGGAGGCAAAGGTTGCAGTGAGCTGAGATCATGTCACTGCACTCCAGCCTGGGAGTCGGAGTGATACTCTGTCCCAGATTAAAA
>NW_012102066.1:1136495-1142345 GCF_000951045.1 Mandrillus leucophaeus | reverse complement strand
TTGCAGTGAGCCGAGATCGTGCCATTACACTCCAGCCTGGATGACAAGAGTGAAACTCCATCTCAAAAAAAAAAAAAAAAAAAAAAAAAAAGGCTACGGTAATGAGCTGTCTCTCTCTTGCTTAAGTTTTCTTTCTTTCTTTTTTTAATCTATCTTTCTTTCCTCTTTCTTTCTTTCTCTCTTTTTATTTTTATTTTCCCAGAGTCTCCAACCCAGGTTGGAGTGCAGTGGTGTGATTACAGCTGACTGCAGCCTCAACCTCCTGGGTTCAAGGGATGCTCCCACCTCAGCTTCCTGAGTAGCTGGAATTACAGGTGCACACCACCATGCCCGGCTAATTTTTTATTTTTTATAGAGACGAGGTCTCACTATGTTGCCCAGGCTAGTCTTCAACTCCTGGGCTCAAGCAATCCTCCAGCCTCAGCTTCCCAAAGTGTTGGGATTACAGATGTAAGCCACTGCACCTGGCCTGAGTTTTCAGTAAACCAAATAATTAATGTACTTCTGACTGTATTAGAACCTAAAACACATTTTCTGGCTATGGGTCCCCAAGCAGAGCATGAGGCCTGACGAGTTCATGAATTCCCTGCACCGGGTCTGGCAAAAAGCCACAGAACTCATTGTATTAGGTCTCCCCTCAGGTACTTGAAGATGTGGTCTTCAGATCTCTCCAGTATTCCAGGAGAAGGGACCCTACTTGTTTCCAAGATACTGATTTCTCATGTTAATAGTGATGCTCCTATAGACATTATATTGCATCCTGGAACTTTTCAAATCTGTAGTTCCACCTAAAATTTTATCTGGTGAATTGTTACTTACTGCCTAGGTGCCTACCAGTACAGCAGCGTGTGTTCATCTTACTTAGACCTCAGAGCCGCCGACTGGCTGTAATGGATGAGCATGCACCCAAACGCCCCTTCCACCACTCTGCTTGCTAGCATATGAGAGTGCTCTCCTCTATAGGGTCCTGAATCTTGTTTCTTACTGGCTACTAATATGTAATGGCTTTTGCTCAGTGCTGTTGTGACAATCACCCTGTTGGCCTTCTGTGTCTAGGAAGAATCATAGTCACTACCCTAAAGAACTCAGAGTCTAAATTTGCAGAAGGCCTGTGTTTGAACATAAAATGAATTTTGAACCATTGAGAAGACTTTCTGCTTCTCTTGAGCCAGTGGTTGGACAGTGTAATCCCAGGCGTGCCTGTAATCCTTGGCCTTTGGGAGGCCAAGGCGAGAGGATCACTTAAGGCCAGGAGTTTGAGACCAGCCTGGGCAACATGGCAAAACCCCATCTCTACCAAAAATACAAAAAAAAAAAAAAAAAAAAAATTAGCTGGGTGTGGTGGTGCACAGCTGTACTCCCAGCTATTCAGGAGGCTGAGGTGGAAGGATGGTTTGAGCCCAAAAGGCAGACATTGCAGTGAGCTTAGATTTTGTCACTGCACTCTAGCCAGGCCAACAAAGTCAGACCCTGTCTCATAAAAATGGCTGGGCATAGTGGCTTATGCTTGTAATCCTAGCACAGACCCCGTCTGTCTGTTTGTCTGTTTGTTTGTTTTGGAGACAGAATCTTGCCTTGTCACCCAGGCTGGAGTGCAGTGATGGGATCTCGGCTCACTGCAATCTTTGCCTCATAAGTTCAAGTGATTCTCCTGCCTCAGCCTCCTGAGGGGCTGGGACTACAGGTGTATACCACCACTCCCAGCTAATTTTTGTATTTTTAGTAAAGATGGTGTATCACCATGTTGGCCAGGCTGGTCTTGAACTCCTGACCTCAGGGGACCTTTCTGCCTTGGCTTTCCAAAGTGTTGGGATTACAGGCATGAGCCACCATGCTCCCATCTGTATTTAAAAAATACACACACACACACACACACACACACACACACATACACACACACACACATATAATAAAACAAACAAAAAAACTAAAGAAAACAACAGGTTTGTGGGTAATTTTAGATTTATTTTGTAGATTTTCACTGGGTAAGAATAGAATGTTAGAAATGTATGTTTACTGTAAAGCTTACCTCAAAGGATCTCATATTATTTGTTCGTTTGAGACAGGGTCTTGCTATGTTGCCCAGGCTGGTCTTAAATTCCTGGGCTCAAGAGATCCTTCCAACTCAGTCTCCTGAGTAGCTGGGATTACAGGCATGCACCACAGCAGCCAGCTTTGGATCTCATATTACTTGGGGAGCTGGATAGTGATGATTCTGCTTCTCCCTCTTTTCCCCTAGTAAATGGAAATAAATGACAGTATGGTTATTCTATTCTATTCTATTCTGTTCTATTCTATTCTATTCTATTCTATTCTATTCTATTCTATTCTATTCTATTGTATTCTATTCTATTCATTTGAGACAGGGTCTTGCTCTGTTGCCCAGGTTGGAGTGCAGTGGCGTGAACATAGCTCACTGCAGCCTCAATCTCATGGGTGCAAGTGATCCTCCTATCTCAGCCTCTAGACTAGCTGGAACTATAGGCATGTGCCACGATGTCTGGCTAATTTAATTTAAAAATTTTTTTATAGAGACAGGGTCTCGCTATATTTCCCAGGCTGGTCTCAAACTCCTGGGCTCAAACCTTAGCTTCCCAAAGTGCTGGGATTATAGGAGTGAGCCACTGTGTCTGGCTCTATTTTAAATAAATAAATAAATGAAATGAAAATACAATTGGAACTTTATTTGCTCTTTGATGACCTTTCGTAGCACCTCAGTTTCTCATGGCATGCCTCTTGCTTGGTTTACATCATAGAATTTCTGGCATAATAGGCCAGGCATGGTGGCTCACACCTGTAATCCTAGCACTTTGGGAGGCTGAGGTGGGTGGATCACCTGAGGTCAGGAGTTCGAGACCACCCTGGCCAATATGGTGAAACCCTGTCCCTACTAAAATACAAAAATTAGCCAGGCATGGTGGCGGGCACCTGTAAGCCCAGCTACTTGGGAAGCTGAGGCAGGAGAATTGCTCAAACCTGGGCCCGGAGGTTGCAGTGAGCCGAGATTGCACCACTTTACTCCAGCCTAGGCAAAAGGGTGAAACTCCATCTCAAAAAATAATAATAATTTCTGGCATAATCTCAGAAGATTTGGCTGGGCGTAATGGCTCACTCCTGTAATCCCAGCACTTTGGGAGGCCAAGGCAGGCGAATCACTTGAGGTCAGGAGTTCGAGTCCAGCCTGGCCAACATGGTGAAATGATGTCTCAAAAAGAGGGAGACTCTGTCTCAAAAAAAAAAAAGAAGAAAAAGAAAAGAAAATCTCAGAAGATTCTTAGAAATTTCTTACCACTGTTAAAAAAAAAAAAAAAAAAAAACTTCAGTGGAATTAAATGTAAAGGAGCTTAACTGAGCAATGAACAATTTGCGAACAGGGCAACCCCCAGAATCACAGCAGATTCATAGCAAATCCAGCTCAGCTACGTGGTGGAAGATTTATGGACAGCAAAATGAAAGTGATATTCAGAAAACAGAAGTGAAGTACAGAAACAACTGGATTGGTTACAGCTTGGCACTTGCCTTATTTGAACACGGTTTGAACATTTGCCTACGTCTGATTGGCCAAAACTCAGTGACTGGCACAGGTGTGGGCTAGGGTCGGTTTACACCTCCACTTTTTACGGTTCATGACGTACAGAAAAACATTTAGGCCAAACTTAAATATGTGAGAAGGCAGCTTTAGGCTAAACTTGATTTAAACCCACCTTGTGTCAGTTCTCCCGGTTTCCAAATTATCTTCTGGCTTCATTTTCTTCCCTAGCTCAGAAGCATAGTGATTATCTATCACTATTTCCGGCATTAACGCCTTCAAATCTCTTATTCTTCTGTTTCACTTGTGCTATAATCATCCAGACGACAACAGACCTAGCTAAAGAGCATATAACGTTAAGTTTCACATCTGACAAATATAGATTCTGCTATTTGATCTGCAGCGGACTTTTGCTCACTATTATCCAGCCTCCTTTCTTTGGCAAAACCATCTTAATGTGCACAATGCTGTATTCCAGTCCTGGAGGCAGCTCCTCAACTAAGAATATGACTCTGGCTAAGGCAGACAGTGTCTCCCCACCATCTCCTTTCTCTGGAATTGGACTCTGGGGTGGAGTGATCCAAAGGTATTAAGCAATACACAGGCAGCTATGTCCTAAATAATCAATCTATTCATTTCTACTACTAAGGCCTGTGAAATGCTTTGGTTTTGTTTTTTACATACTGGTTCATTAACCTCCCCTTTTGTTTTGTCCCTCTTGTTTCCACATATTTTTCCAAGGAAATCCCTTTTATCTTGTGATAAAAGTGATTTTCTGTTGTTTGCAACCACAAAACCCTAACTAGTGGTGGCAGCTTGTATTAGTGATTTAAATCCTGCATAATCAGGAAAATTATATTTACACATTTAGATATCATGAGGATCAAATGTGAAAACAAACTCAAGGGGTCTAGTATGCAATAGCCACAATAAATCCATGCCCTTTAAACTCAGGTGAACCTCCAACACAGCTCCGCAGTCTTTTTATTTGGTCTGGGCCATCTGCTTCACCAAATCCCCTCAGAGGGTTTTACAAACATTTACAATTTTCTTCAGGCTGCCCATTCTATCTCTACCTCAATCTCAACAGCCTGTCTGGAATGTTACAGGAGAATGTCAAGGAGATAGAGAGACCATGTTTGCAGAATCTCAGAAGACTTTTTTGATCTTGTGATTCATGCCAGGGTCATGATGTCTTAAAACTCGGTTTACAAGAATACACTTTTGAAAAAACACATTAGGACATTGATTAGAATCGCCTTACCAATACCTGCATCCTATAATTAGTGTTTTGCAATACTCAGGGAGTGGCTCAGTGGAGTGAGTGAGGTTGTAATCTGAGCTGCTACTGAAATCCTTCTTTATAATTTGATAGTGTTGGACTTGTTGGACTTGAAGGTCACATCTGGTTACACAGTAACTTACCATCTTACTGTGGGTTCTGGTATGCCAAAGAAGGCAGTACTCTCCAGCCTTTGTTTAAACAACTCTAGCATCAGAATGTCCCTGCTTTGTCCTGGTACCAGAGACACTGTTTGAAATTGTTTGTGTCTTCTTTTCAGTCGATCATTCAAACATTCAAACATCGAGATTACTTGCACTACAAAAAATGTATGTATGTCTTAATTATGAAAGCATTCTCAACATACCAAACTACAAATATCTCAGCTATACATTTCTGCAATCTCAATATATATAAAATAGCACTACGAGATGAAGGAACGTTGGTCAACTTGAAAAGATAGTTTTGGGGTATCCAGAACCAAAGCCTCCAACCTTTCTCACTGATTTCTGGATAAGGAGGCCTCCTTTATGTATTTTTTTCTTTTTACCCTCTTTCTTTCCCTTCCTTCCTCCCTGCCTTTATAAAGCTACCTAAACAATCTAGGACTAGCATTAAGTTTGTTGGACATGGCATTTTTCTCAGTAGAAATATTTCAATTTTTCTTTCTGCTTAAAAATTAATTTTATATTTATTTTAAAATTAATTAATTTATTTATTTGAGACGGAGCCTCGCTCTGTTGCCCAGGCTGGAGTGCAGTGGTGCAATCTCGGCTCACTGCAACCTCCACCTCCTGGGTTCACGCTATTCTCCTGCCTCAGCCTCCCAAGTAATTGGGATTACAGGTGCGAGCCACCATGTCTGGCGAATATTTTGTATTTTTAGTAGAGATGGAGGGGGGGGTCTCACCATGTTGGCCAAGATGGTCTTGAACTCCTGACCTCAAGTGATCTGCCTGCCTCAGCTTCCCAAAGTGCTGGGGTGCTGGGATTACAGGCGTGAGCCACCACGCCTGACCTCTGAAATTTTTTTTTTTTT
>NW_012102066.1:1131375-1136220 GCF_000951045.1 Mandrillus leucophaeus | reverse complement strand
AGAGGAGAGAAGAGGAATATTCATGAGCCCCCACCCCAATTTACCAAATCTCCAGGCACAGGGCCCAGTTTTCCAGGTGACCTATGCACAATAACTTTCTCTGCTCCCTACCTCCATACCCTGTCCCCAGTACCCTGTATCCTGGACACCAGACATACTGTTGCTGGGAGGGGAGGGGAGGGGAAGGCAGGGGAGGGGAGGGGAAGGCAGGGCAGGGAGCTCGTGTTTCCTTGGATGAAATGTGTTTCTTCTTGTGGTCCCTGACCAGTTTTAAGCTTTAGAACTGTGGCACTGTGTCTGGAATTGGTGGGTTCTTGGTGTCGCTGACTTCAAGAATGAAGCTGCGGACCCTTGTGGTGAGTGTTATAGTTCTTAAAGATGATGTCTCCGGAGTTTGTTCCTTCTGATGTTCAGATGTGTCCAGAGTTTCTTCCTTCTGGTGGGTTCGTGGTCTCGCTGGCTTCAGGAGTGAAGCTGCAGACCTTTGTGGTGAGTGTTACAGCTCTCAAAGGTGGCACATCTGGAGTTGTTTGTCCCTCTAGTGGGTTCGTGGTCTTGGTGGCTTCAGGAGTGAAGCTGCAGACCTTCACAGTGAGTGTTACAGCTGATAAAGGTGGTACAGACCCAACGAGTGAGCAGTAGCAAGATTTATTGCAAAGAGCAAAAGAACAAAGCTTCCACAGCATGGAAGAGGACCTGAGGCAGCCTGCTTTTATTCTCTTATATGACCCCGCCCACATCCTGCTGATTGGTCCATTTTACAGAGAGCTGATTGGTCGATTTTACAGAGAGCTGTTTGGTCCATTTTGACAGGCTGCTGATTGGTATGTTTACAAACCTTGAGCTAGACACACAGTGCTGATTGGTGCATTTACAATCCTTTAGCTAGATACAGAGTGCTGATTGGTGTATTTACAATCCTCCAGCTAGACATAAAAGTTCTCCAATTCCCCACCCAACTCAGAAACCCAGCTGGCTTTGCCTAGTGGATCCTGTGCTGGGGCTGTGGGTGGAGCTGCCCTCCAGTCCCACACCAGGGCATCCGCATTCCTCAGCCCTTGGGTGGTAGATGGGACCGGCCACTGAGGAGCAGGGGGTGGTGCCCGTCGGGGAGGCTCATGCTGTGCAGGAGGCCACCAGGTGGGGGGGCCTTGGGCATGGTGGGCTGCAGGTCTCGAGCCCTGCCCCGCAGGGAGGCAGCTGAGGCCCTGAGAGAGTTCCAGGGCAGCGTGGGTGGGCTGGCAGTTCTGGGGGACCTGGTGCACCCTCCACAGCTGCTGACCCGGGTACTAAACCCTTCACTGCCTGGGGCCACTCGGAGTGTGGGGCCCGCTGAGCCCGCACTCACCTGGAGCTCACGCTGGCCCACGAGCGCCAGGTACAGCCCCGGTTCTTGCCGGCACCTCTCCCTCCACACCTCCCTGCAAGCAGAGGGAGCTGGCTCCGGCCTCGGCCAGCCCAGAGAGGGGATCCCACAGCGCAGGGGCAGGCTTAAGGGCTCCTCAAGTGCAGCAGGAGTGGATGCAGAGGCCAAGGAGGCGCTGAAAGCCAGCGAGGATTGCTAGCATGTTGTCACCTCTCAGCACTACTAACTGGCTTCTAGGCAGCCTCTCCTGCTAGATGGGTTTGAAGTACAGAAATGATTTCATCAGCCTGAGAATGGAGGCTCTAGAGATTCAAGCATGTGGAGAAGTTCTGGGTGCTCAATCTCAATGCCAATCATTTCACTGGTGAAAATAAGGTTCATAGCTTGAATAAGAGGAAACATCTATCCATTTGACATCAAGCTTTGTTCCTGATTAAGGGTACATATTGATACTGGAGTACTGGAAAGGGAAGAGTGTGGTCCCTTTAAATAATACAAAAGGGAGGAAGGGAAGTGCTGGATAGAGAAAGGCATCGTCTCTGCCTAGGGCTCCACCCCACAGACCTAGATGAGGACAGGCATTTCCTGCCCAAATCTTGCATTTCCTGCCCAAATGTTGCATTTCCCAAGACCACCCTGGCCTGCCACACCCCCATCCTAGGCCTGTAAAAACCAGAGACCTTAGCAGGCAGACACAGTGGCTGGACATTGTGAGAAACACGTTGGTGGAAGAAGACGCAAGTGGCTGGTCGTTGAGAGGAGCACACCAGGAGAAGAGCACACCAGCAGGCACCGGCACACCAGCAGGCCACCAACTGGTGGGATACCACCGGCAGGCAGGATGAGGTGGACGTTGGCCAGGACAGTCGGAGGAGAGCTGGGGCTGCCGAGTGGTCCAACTCCAGGGGAAGACTATCTCCCTTCTGGCTCCTCCATGGGCTGAGAGCTACTTCCACTCAGTAAAACTTTGCACTCATTCTCTAAGCCCACGTGTGATCAGATTCTTCCAGTACATCAAGGCAAGAACCCAGGATACAGAAAGCCTTCTGTCCTTGCAACAAGGTAGAGGGTCTAATTGAGCTGGTTAATACAAGATGGCAAACTAAGAGCATCCTGTAACCCATGCCCATGGGGGCTTCAGGAGCCGTAAACATTCACCCCTAGACACTGCCATGGGGTCGGAGCCCCACAGCCTACCTGTCCGTATGCTCCCTTAGAGGTTTGAGCTGTGAGGCACTGAAAAAGTGAGCCACACCCCCATTGCATGCTCTGCGAGGGGGACAGGGAACCTTTCCCATTTCAATATCAACTTGCAAGTGAAAACAGTTTCTGATATTGTATGTGTATGAGCAGGCTGCTGCTGCATGTAGCTTGTGATTGGGCCTTATGATGTTATTCCATAATTATAATATTTAGTGCGTAATTATTGCATTATATGCAAATGTTGTATTGCATTATGAACTCTTGCTCACAGCACAGTTACATCATAGAAATGTGGGGACAAGAGCTGCAGGAGGTAGAGTGTCTGTACTAGAGACGCCCTGGGGGACATAGCTCTTAGAACTTGGTTTCATGACATTAGTTTCAGAGAAATTTAGGTCTGAAATCTAGAGCATTCCAGGGAGGAGTTGGTCTTGAACAATTTGTGTAGGAGTGGATTTGGTAAGGTTCTGAGTCTTGGGATAGGCACCATGAAGTACCTGAAGAAGGTGATGGCAGACAGAAGTGGATTATGAGACTGGGCGCAGCTCTTCCTTTTATATTTTCTGCGTAAACTGGTAATTAGGGTGAGCCTTCTGCTTTTAGGATGAGCTAAAACTATAAATAATGGTTTGGTGGACATATCAGTGGCTTCCTCTGAAAAAAAGGGAAGCTTTTGCCATTTCCACATTCCATCTTGCCTTTGCCCTAGGGATTGTACCAAACAGACGCAACTCATTTTGGAGTTAAATACTTTTTAAAGTATTTGTTCGTTTATTTATTTGTAGAGATGGGGTCACCCTCTGTTGTCCAGGCTGGTCTGGAACTCCTGGCCCAAAGTGATCCTCCCACCTCAGCCTCCAAAAGTGTTAGGATTATACGGATGAGCCACCACATCCGGCCTGGAATACTGTTATTAAAAAATGTTTCTATTCCTAATCAAAAGCTCCCAGAAGTAATCCCCTCAAATAGAGCCAACACAGCTATCAGTTGGGAAACCTGTGGGACTTTCAGACTCTTGAGCAAGGAGTTGGATATAATAATGGAACTGAAAAAAGAGAACAAATCTAGGAATTTGGATTTGGAAGTCATCAGCATACAGAGATGGCAGCTAAGGGCAATGACATAGAAAAAGTTAGAAAGGGAGAGTGTTTAGAATAAGAAAAAAGAGATGAGGACTAAATTGTGAAAAATACTGACATTTATAGAGAACTAAAGGAAGAAGGTCGGCAGTGGATAAAAGCCAGGGAAGAATGGTGTCACACTAGTCAAGGCAAAAGAGAGTCAAGGAAAACAAGAAGGTATAGAGTGAAACCTCAGAATATAGTTTCAGAGTATCCAGAACCAAGATAGGGAAATAATTAGTAAAGAGGAATTAGTCAAATTGTAAGAGCAAGAAGGTAATGGATGCAGCAAAGTTCCTGAAGAGATGGGAGAAGATCATAAAGAATACAGGGGAAGTTTGGTAATCAGCCTCCAAGATGGCTCCCAATGATCCTTCCTCCTGGTAGTCATGCCCTTTTGTCAGCCCTCCCACAATTGTCCGAGTGACTAATTGAATATGGCAGAGATGGCATTATGTCATTTCTGAGATTAGGTTATAAAATATACTGTGGCTTCTGTCTTGGTGACTTTCTCTCACTCGCTTTCTCTCTCTTCCCTGATCATTTGCTCTGGGGGAAGCCAGCTGCCATCTGCGGAGAAGCACATATGGTGAGGAACTAGGGGGTTCTTGCCAACAACCATGTGAGGGAGCTTGGAAGGGAATCCTCCAGTTCAGTTAAGTCTTCAGACAATGGTAGCCCTAGCTGACATCTGGCTGTAATTCTCATGAGACATTCTGAGCCAGAACCACTCCACCATGTTGCTCCCAGATTCCTCAAATCCGAAATGGTGTGAGATAATGGACGTTTGTTGTTTTAAGCTGTGAAGTCTGGGTAATTTATTATATAAAAATAGATAACACAGGAGGGATTGGTTTTGAACAGGAGGGTAGACTGCCTCCTCTGAGAAGTTACCATGTATGGTCATTTTTGTAAAATCTTGTTCTTCAAGTTTACCCTTTATTGCTTAGGCTTGGTATCTTAAAATATTTCAAATTCTAAGTTACGACTAGACTTAAGCCATTTTTATTGCTCATCAAAAAATATTTTAGACTGGATGTAGTGGCTCATGCCTAAAATCCCAGCACTTAGGGAGGCTGAGGTGGAAGGATTGCTTGAGGCCAGGAGTTCAAGACCAGCCTGGGCAACATAGCGAAACTCCCTCTCTCCAAATAT
>NW_012102066.1:1128952-1131220 GCF_000951045.1 Mandrillus leucophaeus | reverse complement strand
ACTTTTTGTAACAGCCTACTCAAAGTTGGCTATAATACCTATTTTCTTAGGTGATATCCACTTAATCATTCATTTGATAAATATTTATTGTATGTGACATTAGTATTAACTTTATAGAAAGCAATGTTGCTTTTAAAGTGATTAGTAGGATGATAAATGAGCTATTTGCTAGTGTATCCAAGTTATCTAATAATAAGGGTTTACTGAACAAAGAAGTATGGGTAATAGCATAAAAGTATAAACAAATACCCAAACAGTATACATGAGAAGTTAATCATCTTGGCAGAAGAAAATGATACATACAAAAAACCCAAGAATGTGTGAAGAACAGTGTGAGAATGTATCCAGCCAAAATTATATTCAAAGTGAAAATCATGTTTGCATGATGAACTGTATAGCATGAGTTAAAACAAATGAATACCCCTGATCACAAAACAATGAGAAATTCCTGCAGCAAGTGGGCATAACTGCCAAATGGGATAATATAAAAGAAGTATGAAGGGAAAACTAATTTTGAGGCTGTAACCATGTGGAACTGAAGCTAATTCTTCTGCTTCAGGTTATCAGGAATTGTGCTCCCGTAATTTAACCATTTATGATAAGTATAAGATTTTCACACAGAAAAATTATTCTGCTGGTGGAATGTGAACGATTACGTCAAACTTGTAAAATTTTCTATCATTTTCATTATTTATCTCAGACTTTGACTCTTGTATTCTTTTCAAGAAGGACTTGTGTGCAATGGTGCAAAGTTTGAAATACCAAATGTGCCTTAAAGAAATTAGAGTTGTTAGGCTGGTGGCGGTGGCTCACGCCTGTAATTCCAGCACTTTGGGAGGCCGAGGTGGGTGGATCACGAGGTCAGGAGATCAAGACCTTCCTGGTGAACATGGTGCAACCCCGTCTCTACTAAAAAAAAAATACAAAAAATTAGCCAGGTGTGGTGGCGGGTGCCTGTAGTTTCAGCTACTCGGGAGGCTGAGGCAGGAGAATGGCGTGAACCCCGGAGGCCGAGCTTGCAGTGAGCCCAGATCGCGCCACTGCACTCCAGACTGGGAGAGAGAGCAAGACTCCGTCTCGAAAAAATAATAATAATTTAGAGTTGTTAGTCACCTTCTGTTCTCCTTTGCTGTATTTTGGGTTTTACTGGGTGCTGGAGCCGCTGTACCACAGTGATAGTCTGGGGCTTGGCCAGGTCATGGAGCCTGGGCAAAGGTGGTGAGTTGATGAACAGATCCAGCTGTCAGTATAGCAAGGAGGTCCAATCCTGTGGGCCAGGGACAGTCCTCACGGTTTGCAATTCATCATCTGTAAGAAAAATTGTACTACTTGGAAGACCTTGACTTAAATTCTTGCTTTACCATTTAATAACTCTGTGATACGGAGCAAGAGACTTTACCTCTGTGAGCCTCAATGTCTTCTCCACAAAATACTGTAGATACGTGCTCGCAAACAAGGCGTTCCCGATAAGTCCTGCTCTTGCAAACGAAGCAGGGCATTCCCAATAAGTCCTGCTCTTGCAAACGAAGCAGGGCGTTGGGGGCTTGTTTATGTGTAAACATCTTGAAAATCCAGAAAGTCAGGGAAAGGCCAGCAAAACAACAATGCGTCTTGTGACTTGGCAACATTCCACAAATGACTGCATAAAATAAAGCAGAGCCAGCCATTCAAGGCGGCCGCCATGTTTGTCTTGTCTTGTGTTGTCTTGTGTGTTCATTCCTTTGTTTAGGAAACACGCGGACTCCAACATCTGGCACAGCGAGCAGGGTCCGTGGCTCCAGAGAGCAAAGAACCGGAGGGGGAACACCCCGGGCAGGTAAATAAAGAAAGGGTGACCCACGGGAAAATTATGGGAAATTCCACCTCTCTGGCCTCTGAATATTTGCGGTTACTCCAGGGACTGTTGACGTCTATAGGAGTAGAAGTTAGTTAAGGAACATAGGACTTTGAAGCGATTGTTTGCCCATGTTGAACAACATTGTTATTGGTTTCAATATCAAACCAAAGTGCAGTTATATCGAAAGGAATGGTTACAAGTGGTTAAAGTCCTGTGTCGAGCTCATCAGGGAGGGCAAACGTTGCCTCTGACTTTGTGGACTTTGTGTAGTTCCATTACTCAGGCATTAGAGTTACTTGAAACGGACTCAGAGCGTGGCGATACTGCCACAGGAGGTGAGGCATCTGAAGCTTTAGAGAGGAATGATCCTAGAGAGGAACATATTTAAGCCCCAGTTGGTGAGGACAAGGAATTGGAAAAAGAGCTAATGC
>NW_012102066.1:1122729-1124692 GCF_000951045.1 Mandrillus leucophaeus | reverse complement strand
GAGTGGCTGTTTTTGGCTAATAAAGCCATTAAGAAAATTCACCCATATATTGATAAATTGGCTGAATTAATTATTAAAGGATGACATCGAGCTTGTCAGTTGCTTGGTGCTGACCCTATAAAAATTATTACCCCATTATCTAATCAATACATTGAATCTCTGTTGGAAATTCACAAGGGTTCACAAGTGGCTTGCGCTGAGTATACTGGTTCTTTTTCTCAGCATTATCCTAGTAATAAATTGTTTGCTTTTCTGCAACAATATTCTTTACTGCCATATAATCCTATCTCTTACACTCCAGTTAAAGGTCCCACCATTTTTACTGATGCTTCAAGCAATGGAAAGGCTGGATACTGTACTTCAGACAATTCAAAAATTTCTCACTATCCATTTGAATCAGTACAACCAAGGGGAACTTTTTGCCATTCTTATGGTTCTGTAAGATTGGCCTCAAACCCCTTGTAATATAGTTAGTGATTCCCAATATGACCATTATTTCCTCAAACTCCTTTACAAAAATTATTTTCTTTATTATTTGTAACTCTTACTTCCCGCACTGCCTCCCTTTTTATCACTCATATTCATTCTCATTCAGCTTTGCCAGGACCTTTATCTTTTGGCAATAGTCAGATTGATTCTTTACTTATTGGTGGTGTCCCGTGGGCTCAGGATGAACACCAACTACATCATACTAATAGTTTAGGATTACAACGGTGATTTTCTATAACACGCTGTCAAGCCCGAGCTATCATCAGAGCCTGCCCATCTTGTGCTCCTATTATTGCACCTTTTTTAAGTCCAGGTATTAATCCTCGAGGCACTCAACGAAATCACATTTGGCAAATGGATGTAACTATGTTCCTTCCTTTGGTCGTTTAAAATATGTTCATCATACTATTGATATGTGGTCACATTTCCAGTGGGCTATGCCATTACCCTCTGAAAAGGCTGACTCTGTTATTACTCATTTACTTACTTGTTTTGCAGTTATGGGAGTCCCTGCTGAATTAAAAACTGATAATGCCCCTGCTTATTGCTCTCGCAAATTGGCTGCCTTCCCTCTTTATACCACATTCATCATTCCACTGGTATTCCATTTAACAGTCAAGGTCAAGCAATTATTGAAAGAGCCAATACTATCTTAAAATTACAACTTTTAAAACAAAAAGAGGGAGATGGGCGAGATTCCCCAAAACATCAAATTCTGAAAGCCCTTTTTACTTTAAATTTTCTCAACCATTGGTGCCAATTACAGCAGTCTGCAGCGGTGAAACATTTTCAACAGCCTTTAGAAAAGCTGTAAAACAGTAATCTGTGGGTGTATTATCCTCCATTACAAGGGAAATATTTAAAAGGAAAAGTTTTACAATGGGGCCGAGGCTATGCTCTTGTCTGTACAGGTGCCGGAGACGAGTGGTTTCCATCTCGACAGTTGAAACAGTGCCATGGCGAAGAGAAGCCGATCCAAAGAGTTCCTGAAGGAATTCCAGGAGCTAAATATGAGCGCTCAGAGAACATTCACCTTCGGAACTCGACGTGCGGAGCCCCCGACATGGGGACAACTGAAAAAGTTAAGCAGCTGAAGGGGTTGTTCAACAAGCTGCGCAGCCCAAAACCCCACTGATTTTATTCCTGGCTATGCTGGCCATAGTAAATTGTCAGGTAACAGCTGGAGAATTTACATACTGGGCTTATATTCCTTTTCCACCCTTATATCAAGGTGTGGCCTGGGGAGACAGAGAAGTCCCAGTATTTACTAATGATACTGCTTCGATGCCATTGCCTTTTTAAAACCAGGATCCTGAATTAAACACTGGCACAGTAAATAGTTCATATCAATTTGGGGTTGAAGGGTTACCTATATGTCTTGGGGGTAGTCCACATTGTCTGCATCTTTCTCATGAGGCTTGGGCTGTTCACTATAACCATAGTCATATCTCTGCCTTTACTATGATTATTGTGG
>NW_012102066.1:1115945-1121879 GCF_000951045.1 Mandrillus leucophaeus | reverse complement strand
GAGACATAGATGCTCATTTGACTGAATGAGTGGATAATCTGGAGCAAGTGGTTTCTTGGTTGGGAGATCAGCTAACAGTGTTGAATACCTGAGCTTTGTTGAAATGTGATTGGAACACTACCCAATTTTGTGTTACTCCTGTTCCTTTTAACAGCACTGTACATAACTGGACTGAGATAAAGAGACTTTTAATTGGTCATAATAATCTTTCCCTAGAAATACAAGAATTAACACAGAACATTTCTGAAACATTTCGCAATCAGTTACCATTGCTGACTGGTGCAGATTTGATGACTGGTATTGCACAAAGTTTGATGTCTTTGAACCCTATAAGCCCTGTAAAAACTTTGCTGACCTCTGTTTCTAGTAATGTATTGATTGTTGTTCTTGCCTTGGTCATTTTCACAGTCTGCTGGAGACAGTGCCAAAGGGCAAACACCGAATCCCAGCGAGCCCAATATGTAATGATGGTTTTAAAAGAAATTCAAACTTGTAAATAAGGAAAGGGGAAATGTAGAGGACTACGTGCTCGCAAACGAGGTGTTCCCGATAAGTCCTGCTCTTGCAAACGAAGCAGGGCGTTGGGGGCTTGTTTATGTGTAAACATCTTGAAAATCCAGAAAGTCAGGGAAAGGTCAGCAAAACAACAATGTGTCTTGTGACTTGGCAACATTCCACAAACGACTGTATAAAATAAAGCAGAGCACGCCATTCGAGGCAGCCGCCATGTTTGTCTTATCTTGTGTTGTCTTGTGTGTTCATTCCTTTGTTTAGGAAACACGTGGACTCCAACAAAATATAGCTGAAAAAAATCAGCTGTAATTATATCCTGTTTTTCTTCTTAAAGTCAAATGAGCCTGGCATCAAATATTTGTGAAGCCTTTTTTTTTTTTTTTTTAAGATGCAGTTTGGCTATAGTTGCCCAGGCTGGAGTGCAATGGCATGATTTTGGCTTACTGCAACCTCCACCTCCCGGGTTCAAGCAATTCTGCCTCAGCCTCCTGAGTATCTGGGATTACAGGCATGCGTCATCATGCCCAGCTAATTTTGTATTTTTAGTAGAGATGGGGTTTCACCATGTTGGTCAGCCTGGTGACCTGACCTCAGGTGATCCACTTGCCTCGGCCTCCCCAAGTGCTGGGATTACAGGCATGAGCCACTGTGCCAGGCCTATATGAAGCCATTTTTTAAAACTTAACACTCCTATAAGCAGAATTTTTTTTTTTTTTGAGACAGAATCTCACTCTGCCACCCAGACTGGAGTGCAGTGGTACGATCTTGGCTCGCTGCAACCTCTGCCTCCTGGGTTCAAGTGATTCTCATGTCTCAGCCTCTGGAGTAGCTGGTATTACAGGCATGTGCCACCATGCCCGGCTAATTTTTATATTTTAGTAGCGATGGGGTTTCACCATGTTGGCCAGGCTGGTCTCAAACTCCTGACCTCAGATGATCCACCCACATCAGCCTCCCAAAGTGCTGGGATTACAGTTGTGAGCCACCTCGCCCGGCCTTAAACAGAATAATACTGTTATCATTCCTTTATGCTTGAATCTTTATGTTCTTGACAAAAGCTCATATAGGCTTTAAGCTATGAATACAACTTGGGAAAGGCTAATAGCTAATTCTAAAAAAAGAGTCCGGGCGCAGTGGCTCACACCTGTAATCCCAGAACTTTGGGAGGCCGAGGAGGGTAGATCACGAGGTCAGAAGTTCAAGATCAGCCTGGCCAAGATGGTGAAACCCCACCTCTACTAAAAATACAAAAATTAGCTGGGCATGGTGGCAGGCACCTGTAATCCCAGCTACTTGGGAGGCTGAGGCAGAGAATTGCTTGAACCCAGGAGGTAGAGGTTGCAGTGAGCTGAGATCACGCCACTGCACTCCATCCTGGGTGACAGAGTGAGACTCCATCTCAAAAAAAAAAAAAAAGGAAAACCATCTTTTCTAAAAATCATTAAAACAATTGAAGTTAGTTTTTGAATAAGAAAATAATGGCTATAACAACTCTATATCACTAGGCAACATTAAGTCTTTATCTCCTCAAGATTACAAAGACTTTCTATTTAGTACACCAGAAAAGGACCAATTTTTCCAAAACCAAAAAGCCAAGCCTGTTAGCACTTACTATCACAAATGGTTGCCACAAAAACAAAATATGAAGGTTGAATTTATGGCTTATGTAAAAGGGAAGCCTCTAGGATCTTTACAAATACTTTTTCTATTTTTAAATATAACATATTCATTGTAGAAATTTTGGAAACATGGTACAAGTATAAAGAAAATTTTTGTAACTTATAATCACATTGCTGAGAGATAACATTTTGTTAATGTTTTTGCATAGTTTTTTTTTCCAATTTTTATCTTCATCTTGTCAGCTTTGTTCCCACATATTTTTTATTATGAGCAGTACCATAGCATTACATAAGCTTTTTTCTTTTTTTTAAGATGGCTTCTCACTTTGTTGCCCAGGCTGAAGTGAAGTGGCTTGATCTCTGCTCACTATAGCCTCTGCCTCCTGGGTTCAAGCAATTCTCCTGCCTCAGCCTCCCCAGTAGCTAGGATTACAGGCACCCGCTACAAAGCCTGGGTAATTTTTGTATTTTTAGTAGAGATGAGGTTTCGCCATGTTGGCCAGGCTGGTCTCGAACTCCTGACTTCGAGTGATCTGCCTGCCTTGGCCTCTCAAAGTGCGTGAGCCACCGTGCCCAGCCAGCATTACATAAGCTTTCAAAACATGATTTTTACTATCATATTCTAACAGGTTTTTTTTTTTTTTTCTTTTTTGAGATGGAGTCTCGCTCTGTCGACCAGGCTGGAGTGCAGTGGCGTGATTTTGGCTCACTGTAAGCTCCGCCTCCCGGGTTCACGCCATTCTCCTGCCTCAGCCCCCTGAGTAGCTGGGACTACAGGTGCCCAACACCACGCCTGGCTAATTTTTTGTGTTTTTAGTAGAGACAGGGTTTCACCGTGTTAGCCAGGATGGTCTCGATTTCCTGACCTCGTGATCCACCCATCTCAGCCTCCCAAAGTGCTGGGATTACAGGCGTGAGCCACCGTGCCCAGCCAAAAGATTATTTTTTTAATCTGAAATTATTTCCAAGGTAAATATTTTTCTTCCAGGTATTTTCCTAAGGACCCAAGTTCAAAACCTTGCATTACTCTGGTCTCCCTTTCTTTTTATTTTGTCTTATGAGAAATCAAGTCTGAATTGATTCGGTTCAGAATCAAACCTGAATCTGATCACTCAATTCTATTAATTATTTTCTTTCTATGTCTATCCACATAGCTCTGGCCCGGCCAGGCCCCTGTTTCCTCAACCCAGATTATTGAAGTACTTTTCTGATTTTTTTATTTCTTTGTAGCCTCTTTTCTCTATGGTAATCTATTTTACATATCTCTTTGCATCATTACCCTGCACAAAAATATTGACTGCCTCTACCTTATACAGCAGAGGTCCCAAACTTGAGCTCCAAGGCTGAACGTAGTCTACAAATTTGTTTTACTACAACTCCACAGTGCTCTGACCATTATTTTTAAATTTGTTGGAATCCTTTCAGTGGGCCGTAGGTTTCACTGATTTGTGTTACCTGCCTGGCCTCTAGGCTTCCAGGTATGGTTGAGTAGACTTTCCTTTTTTTTTTCCCCCCTGAGATGGAGTCTCCCTCTGTTGCCCAGGCTGGAGTACAATGCCACAATCTTGGCTCACTGCAACCTCCACCTCCTGGGTTCAAATGATTCTCCTGCCTCAGCCTCCTGAGTAGCTGGGATGAGAGTTGCACACCACCATGCCCAGCTAATTTTTGTATTTTTAGTAGAGATGGAGTTTCACCATGTTGGCCAGGCTGGTCTTGAACTCCTGACCTCAGGTGATCCACCCGCCTCGGCCTCCCAAAGTGCTGGAATTACAGGCATGAGCCACTGCGTCCAGCCGACTTTGCATTTTATAACTGTGCACATAACATCTAAAGTTGTGCAGTGCACAACCTATACAATCTGTACAACTCTACCCGGTGGCCCTATGGAAGCCTATGGATGTTTAGTGTGAACTCTAGTCTGTAAAACTAATGTCCTGTCTAGCCCTGCCCACCATATCGACTAATCAAGCCCATCCTGTACCATAGTCTGGAAAAGGCTGACATTCCTAAAAATTTTGCACTCTAAGATAAGCCACGAAAACCAGAAATATTTGGAAAGCCTTGAATTCCAAGATAAGCCATAAAGTTATTTTTTATGCAAAAGACAGAAACATTTTATTTTTCTTTTTATCAAAACTGACCCCAAAGTTATCCAATCAGAATTATTGACTAATATATAACAATCTGAGCTATCTCCTGACTTTGTGATTTTTTTTTTAAGACGGAGTCTTGCTCTTGATGCCCAGGCTGGAGTGCAATGGTGCGATTTCAGCTCACTGCAACCTCCACTTTCTGGGTTCAAGCGATTCTCCTGCCTCAGCCTTGAGAGTAGCTGGGATTACAGGCACCCACCACCACGTCCAGCTAATTTGTGTATTTTTAGTAGAGATGGGGTTTCACCATGTTATAATTCAAATAGTTTTTAAAAAATTCGATGTGCTAGTTCTGTACCAACTTGTCTTTTTTTGCAAGTTAAAGTGCTAGTCGGTTCTCAAATTTGTCTCTGAATTTTGCAGGATAGAGTATAACATTCCTTAAATCCTAATTCCAAGCTCTTTACAATGTGTGCCCTACATCTCTAAAGTTTTCTCCTTTGCATAAGTACTACACTTGAGACAAACTAATTGTTTTCCCCCAATATAAACTTTACAATTCTCTGTTGCATTTCTACTCTCCAATACTTCTGATTCTTTCTCTCTCTCTTTTATCTGCATCCCTTCTGTTCTTCAAAGCCCATTTTGGTGGGTTTTTTTTTTTTTTCCTTTTTGAGACGGAGTCTCGCTCTGTTTCCCAGGCTGGAGTGCAGTGTTGTGATCTTGGTTCACTACAACCTTCACCTCCCAGGTTCAAATGATTCTCTTGCCTCAGCCTCCAGAGTAGCTGGGATTACAGGCACCTGCCACCACACCTGGCTAATTTTTGTGTTTTTAGTAGAGATGGGGTTTCACCATGTTGGCCAGGCTGGTCTCAAACTCCTATCTCAGGTGATCCGCCCGCCTCAGCCTCCCAATTTGCTGAGATTACAGGTGTGAGCTGCCCCACCCGGCCTTTCAAGGCACATTTCAATCCCACCTCCTTCACAACGCGTTCTTCAGCCACCTTCGTTTTAATCTTTTTTTTTCTCTGCACTCTTTCTAACCTTATCATTTACTTGACACTATGCAAATTCTACATGTATATGTATTTCTCATTCATCTTTAGTAATTATCTTTTTTCTTATAAAAGTAATACTTGTCCAATTTAAAATACAAAAAGTATCGAGAAACAAACTGAAATGTTGAATCACATGTGATACACACACACACACACACACACACACACAAGTTGGCTGAATATCTGTTATTCTTGGGATGGGGAAAGAATCATCTAGTCATCTGCCAAAAGGTATAAACCTAAAGTTTAGAAACAGAAATCTGACCTTATAAATGTTACAGTTCTATATGATATTTGTTCCATGGAGTAAATCACAAAGTTTCTCTGTCTCTGTTTTTTGTTTGTTTGTTTTTTTGAGATGGAGTTTCACTCTGTCACCCAGGCTGGAGTGCAAAGGCACGATCTTGTCTCACTGCAACCTCCACCTCCCAGGTTCAAGCAATTCTCCTGTCTCAGCCTCCCAAGTAGCTGGGATTACAGGTGCCTGCCACCACACCTGGCTAATTTTTGTATTTTTAGTAGAGACGGGGGTTTCACCATGTTGGCCAGGCTGGTCTCGAACTCCTGACGTCAAGTGATCCCACCCACTTTGGCCTCCCAAAGTGCTGGGATTACAGGAGTGAGCCACCGTGCTTGGCCGCAAAGT
>NW_012102066.1:1112354-1115895 GCF_000951045.1 Mandrillus leucophaeus | reverse complement strand
TAGTTCTGTACCAACTTGTCTTTTTTTGCAAGTTAAAGTGCTAGTCGGTTCTCAAATTTGTCTCTGAATTTTGCAGGATAGAGTATAACATTCCTTAAATCCTAATTCCAAGCTCTTTACAATGTGTGCCCTACATCTCTAAAGTTTTCTCCTTTGCATAAGTACTACACTTGAGACAAACTAATTGTTTTCCCCCAATATAAACTTTACAATTCTCTGTTGCATTTCTACTCTCCAATACTTCTGATTCTTTCTCTCTCTCTTTTATCTGCATCCCTTCTGTTCTTCAAAGCCCATTTTGGTGGGTTTTTTTTTTTTTTCCTTTTTGAGACGGAGTCTCGCTCTGTTTCCCAGGCTGGAGTGCAGTGTTGTGATCTTGGTTCACTACAACCTTCACCTCCCAGGTTCAAATGATTCTCTTGCCTCAGCCTCCAGAGTAGCTGGGATTACAGGCACCTGCCACCACACCTGGCTAATTTTTGTGTTTTTAGTAGAGATGGGGTTTCACCATGTTGGCCAGGCTGGTCTCAAACTCCTATCTCAGGTGATCCGCCCGCCTCAGCCTCCCAATTTGCTGAGATTACAGGTGTGAGCTGCCCCACCCGGCCTTTCAAGGCACATTTCAATCCCACCTCCTTCACAACGCGTTCTTCAGCCACCTTCGTTTTAATCTTTTTTTTTCTCTGCACTCTTTCTAACCTTATCATTTACTTGACACTATGCAAATTCTACATGTATATGTATTTCTCATTCATCTTTAGTAATTATCTTTTTTCTTATAAAAGTAATACTTGTCCAATTTAAAATACAAAAAGTATCGAGAAACAAACTGAAATGTTGAATCACATGTGATACACACACACACACACACACACACACACAAGTTGGCTGAATATCTGTTATTCTTGGGATGGGGAAAGAATCATCTAGTCATCTGCCAAAAGGTATAAACCTAAAGTTTAGAAACAGAAATCTGACCTTATAAATGTTACAGTTCTATATGATATTTGTTCCATGGAGTAAATCACAAAGTTTCTCTGTCTCTGTTTTTTGTTTGTTTGTTTTTTTGAGATGGAGTTTCACTCTGTCACCCAGGCTGGAGTGCAAAGGCACGATCTTGTCTCACTGCAACCTCCACCTCCCAGGTTCAAGCAATTCTCCTGTCTCAGCCTCCCAAGTAGCTGGGATTACAGGTGCCTGCCACCACACCTGGCTAATTTTTGTATTTTTAGTAGAGACGGGGGTTTCACCATGTTGGCCAGGCTGGTCTCGAACTCCTGACGTCAAGTGATCCCACCCACTTTGGCCTCCCAAAGTGCTGGGATTACAGGAGTGAGCCACCGTGCTTGGCCGCAAAGTGTCTCTTTTTTCAGGTGAGTTTTTTAACTTTTAAAAACAGGTCACAAAGTGAGCCAAGGATGGTGGCTCAGCCTGTTATCCTAGCACTTCAGGAGGCTGAGGTGGGTGGATCATGAGGTCAGGAGTTTGAGACCAGCCTGGCCAACATGGCAAAACCTCATCTCTACTAAAAATACAAAAATTAGCCAAGCATGGTGGCGCACGCCTGTAGTCCCAGCTACTCGGGAGGCTGAGACAGGAGACTCACTTGAACCCCAGGAGGGAGATGTTGCAATGAGCCCAGATTGCACCACTGTACTCCAGCCAGGGTAACAGACAGAGTGAGACTCTGCCTCCAAAAATAAAAAAATAAAATAATGAAAAGCTATCAGATTGGTCATTGATACTTTCCACATCTGAAGAAATCTACCTTATTTTCAAAAGGCCAAAAAAGGAAGGGTTCCCTACCCCAGGTTAAAATATAGTAAAATCTCTGAGTAATTCATAACAAATAAAGTACCTTCACACTACCATAAATCTCCACGCTGTGTTCCAATCTGTTGAGTGCCTGAAGCCAACGACAGCTTTGGGGGTCCCCTCCCTCCATAGTCTCTGTGCAGACCTCCACTTCACCCCAGATTCCTTTTGGAGTTTTCATTCTTTATTACAAACAATTGATAGTTTCTCAAACTTTTATATACAGCATAAAGAAAATCCGTACCCTTACTACTACACTGGGGGCACAGGGTGGGGAAGAGACTCAAAGAATAAGAGCCACTGTTTGCTGAACATCTATGTACTGAGAACATTCCATCCTCAGAACCACCCTTATAAACTGTTATCATCCTCATTTTACAGATGAGGAAAATGAGGCTCGGAAGAGTTAACTAACCTAAGAGACCCTGAAGTCCTAGCATTTTCCACATGGAACATTTTCCCCTGCAGGTCCCCTTTGCCTGCAGTTGTTCCTTCCACCTCTTCCTGCACAGGACCTTAGCCCCTAACTGTTCATCCTGTCCAGGCTGATAAATCCAAAGTGCCCAATGGCTGCTCGTCTGCAACCACGATTCCTCCCTCTTTCAAGAATCTCTTTGCCCAACTCGTCCCCAAACTAGCTGCATTCTGGCTGACAACCCCCTCTCCCACTCCAGCTAAAGTTTCATAAAATTCTTGCTGTTTCCTCCCCAAGACAGGCCGTATTTTAGCTCCTTCTCAGGCCTGACATTTTGAATAATGTCTATGCTGATGGTGCTCTGGCTGTTTTTTTTTTTTTCCACATTAATTTCGCCAAAGCCACGCAACTTCCCACACAGTGAAGAGATTGAGACCCTGATCTCTTCACTGCCGTACTATATCGGTAGTTTTAACTTCAAAATCACTGGTTGAATTGTTTGTTTGCAACTTGAAATGTCCTTTCTTATAGAAGCGATACCATGGTCTGAAGCCAGCCTTTTCAGCTGTTATAATCATCCTGAAGCTGCCATAAGTGGAGGAAATAAGGCAGTAATGAAATAAAAGATTGCATTTAAGTGAATGAAAGAAACAGGTTTTGGTAGAGTGACCATATAATTTACTATCCAACCAGGATACTCCGGAGAGTGAGAAGGTGCTATTAATAATTACACCAGGACGACAGGCATAAACTGAGGGCTGTCCTGGACGCATCAGGACATATGTTCACTCTAGGTTTAGGTCACAACAGAATGGCTTTGAGCAATTCACCCTAACCACCTTGAGCCTCAATTTCTTCTTCTTCTTCTTTATTTTTTTTCTTTTGAGACATAGTCTCATTCTGTCATGCAGGCTAAAGTACAATGGTGTGATCTCAGCTCACTGCAGCAGCCCCAAACTCCTGGGCCCAAACAATCCTCCTGCCTCAGCCTCCCTCATACCTGGGACTAGAATTGCCCCACCAAGCCCAACTAATGAAAAACAATTTTTTTTTTTTTTTTGAGATGGAGTCTCACTATGTCGCCCAGGCTGGAGTGTGGTGGTGCAGTCTCGGCTCACTGCAAGCTCTGCCTCCCAGGTTCATGCCATTCTCCTGCCTCAGTCTCCCGAGTAGCTGGGACTTCAGGTGCCCGCCACCATGCCTGGCTAATTTTTTGTATTTTTAATGGAGATGGGGTTTCACCATGTTAGCCAGGATGGTCTTGATCTCCTGACCTCGTGATCCACCCGCCTCGGCCTCCCAAAGTGCTGG
>NW_012102066.1:1111057-1112304 GCF_000951045.1 Mandrillus leucophaeus | reverse complement strand
GGGTTTCACCATGTTAGCCAGGATGGTCTTGATCTCCTGACCTCGTGATCCACCCGCCTCGGCCTCCCAAAGTGCTGGAATTACAGGCGTGAGCCACCGTGCCTAGCCAAAAACTTTTATTTATTTTTTTGTAGAACTGGAATCTCATCATTTTGCCCATGCTGGTTTCAAACTCCAATCCTCAAATGATCCCACTGCCTCAGCCTCCCAAAGTGCTGGGATTATAGGTGTGGGCCACCATCTCCAGCCTGAGCCTCAGTTTTTTTATTGTGAAATGGAAGGATTGACATTATGGGGTGATTGTGAGAATGACATGGGTCAGAATCTATCGTGCACAATTGAATTTGTAATGTGCCATATAAATATACTTTTTCAGATAATAGTTATGACTAATACTGTTACAGGAAAGGGGTCCTGATCCAGACCCCAAGAGAAGGTTCTGGATCTTGCACAAGAAAGAATTTGGGGTGAGTTCATAAAGTAGAGTGAAAGTAAGTTTATTAGAGAAGTAAAAGAATAAAAGAATGGCTACTCCCATAGGCAGAGCAGTGGCGTAGGATGTTCGACGTATAGTTATTTCTTGATTATATGTTAAACAAGGGGTGGATTATTCATGAGTTTTCCAGGAAAGGGGCAGGGATTTACCCTAACTGAGGGTTCCTCCCCTTTTAGACCATATAGGGTAACTTCCTGATGTTGCCATGGCGTTCGTAAACTGTCGTGGTGCTGCTGGGAGTGTCTTTGAGCATGCTAATACATTATAATTAGTGTTTAATGAGCAGTGAGGACAACCAGAGGTCACTTTCATCACCACCTTGGTTTTGGTGAGTGTTGGCTGCCTTCTTTGTTGCCTTGTTTTATCAGCAGGGTCTTTATGACCTCTATCTTGTCCTGTGACTAAGAATGCCTAACCTCCTGGGAATGCAGCCCAGTAGGTGTCAGCCTCATTTTACCCAGACCTTATTCAAGATGGAGTCCCTCTGGTTCCAATGCCTCTGACAATACTGCTGCCCTGAGGTGCCTGTTGCTAATTAGACCGCGATCGCATGCATATTCGCTGTTGATTGATGTTGCTCTCCTCTGTGCCACTCTCCCTGTGTGGGCAGTCTCCTCTAACTGTGGGAACAGCAAACCAACCAGTGAGAAAGGCCATCATCATTGCATTCTTTTGTGTGCCAAAGCACACAAACCACTTAGAGAATATTAGAGAACATGTTCTATTTCCTTCCAGAAAAAAAAAAAAAAAA
>NW_012102066.1:1108301-1108711 GCF_000951045.1 Mandrillus leucophaeus | reverse complement strand
AGAGTTAGAGATACCTATCTAACATCCAAGTGGAGATGCTGAATCCACAGGAGTTCAGAGGAGAGACCCAGGCTGGAGGTCTAAATTGGATTATCAGCTTGTAGATGATCTTTAAAGCCATATGACTAGTTAAATCCACCTAAGGAGCAAGAGTAGACAGAGAAGGGAAGAGGTCCAGAGAGTGAGTTCTGGGCCTCCCCAGAAAAGAGTTGGGAGTGATGTAGAAGAATTAGCAAAGGATATTGAGAAGTAGCAGCCGGGGAAGTAGGAGGAGAATCAAGAGACAACGATGGGCTGGGCGTGGTAGCTCACGCCTGTAATCCCAGCACTTTGGGAGGCTGAGGCAGGCGGATCAGCTAAGGTCAGGAGTTCAACACCAGCCTGACCAACATGGAGAAACCCTGTCTCTA
>NW_012102066.1:1104229-1107882 GCF_000951045.1 Mandrillus leucophaeus | reverse complement strand
TTTTGTCACATGATATTAATTTACTTGTGTATCTCCTTATATCTCCTTCACTAGACTGTTAGGTTTTGTGGCCTGGTAATATATCACATCCATTACTCATCTCTAGAGCTTATGCTTAGCTCAGTGCCTGACACATGTTAGACTTTTCTCCTTTTATTTATTTATGTATTTATTTATTTATTTTTGAGATGGAGTCTTGCTCTGTCACCCAGGCTGGAGTGCAATGGCACTATCTTGGCTCACTGCAACCTCTGCCTCCTGGGCTCAAGCAATTCTCCTGCCTCAGCCTCCAGAGTAGCTGGGATTACAGGTGCCCACCAGCACGCCCAGCTAATTTTTGTATTTTATTTTATTATTTTATTAATTTATTTTTGAGATAGGGTCTCACTCTGTCACCCAGGCTGGAGTGCAGTGGCATGATCTTGGCTCACTGTAACCTCTGCCTCCCAGGTTCAAGCGATTCTTCTGCCTCAGCCTCCCAAGTAACTGGGATTACAGGTGCCTGCCACCACGCCTGGCTCATTTTTGTATTTTTAGTAGAGATGGGGTTTCTCCATGTTGTCCAGGCTGGTCTCAAGCTCCTGACCTCAGGTGAGCCACCCGCCTCAGCCTCCCAAAGTGCTGGGATTACAGGCGTGAGCCACTGTGCCCGGCCTAATTTTTGTAGTTTAGTTAAGACCAGGTTTCACCATGTTGGCCAGGCTGGTGTCAAACTCCTGGCCTCAAGTATTCTGCCTGCCTCGGCCTCTCAAATTGCTGGAACTACAGATGTGAGCCACAGCGTCAGACCTAGGCTTTTCTTGATGGGAATGTTTTTCCTTCTTTCACAAAACCTTTTATTTTGAAAACAATATAAACTAGAGAAAAGTTGCAAGAATAGTAGCGCAATGAACTGAAACGCCCTTCCCCTAGATCACTAATTGTTAGTAAACATTTTGCTACAATTGCTTTTTTTCTCTTTCTCTCCATTTGAAATTAACTTATAGATATCACGACCTGACGTGCCTAAATAATTTATTGTCTATCCTTGAAGAAAGACATTCTCTTACAAAACCACTGTACAATCACCAAATTCAGGACATTTAACATTGATACACTATGATTATCAATATAGAGTCCATATTCAAATTTTGCCAATTGTCCCAATAATGCCTTCTGTAACAATCCTTCTCCCTTCACACCTTTCATTTAGTTCCCGTGTCTATTTAGGTTCCTTTAATCTGGAACAGTTCCTCAAACTTTGTTTTCTATGACACGAACATTTTTGAAGTGCACAGTGTTGACAAAAAGAGTCAAACTCTGTAAAATATTTGAAGAAATTTATTCTGAGCCAAATATAAGTGACTATGGTCTGTGACACAGCCCTCAGGAGGTCCTGAGAACATGTGCCCAAGGTGGTTGGGTGCAGCTTGGTTTTATACATTTTAGGGAGGGCATGAGACATCAATAAATATGTTTAAGAAATACATTGGTTTGGTCCAGAAAGGAGGGACAACTCAAAGCAGATAGGGTGGGTCGGGGGCGGTCGGGGGCCTTCCAGGCTATAGGTAAATTTAAACATTTTCTGATGACAATTGGATGAGTTTGTCTAAAGACCTGGGATCCATAGAAAGGAAATGTTAAGGTTAAGATAAAAGATTGTGGGGACCAGGCACGGTGGCTTACGCCTATAATCAGCACTTTGGGAGGCCGAGGTGGGCAGATCACGAGGTCAAGAGATGGAGACCATCCTGGCCAACATGTAGAAACCCTGTCTCTACTAAAAATGCAAAAATTAGCTGGGCATGGTGGCATGCGCCTATAGTCCCAGCTACTCAGGAAGTTGAGGCAGGAGAATTGCTTGAACCTGGGAGGCAGAGGTTGCAGTGAGCGGAGAGCAGTACTGCACTCCAGCCTGGCGACAGAGAGAGATTCTGCCTCAAAAAAAAAAAAAAAAAAAAAAAAAAAGATTATGGAGACTTGGCCGGGGCCGGTGGCTCACGCCTGTAATCCCAGCCCTTAGAACGGGAGCAGCAGCTCATGCCTGTAATCCCGGAACTTTGGGAGGCCAAGGCAGGTGGATCGCCTGAGGTCAGGAGTTCGAGACCAGCCTGGCCAGCATAGTGACCATTCTCTGCTAAAAGTACAAAAATTAGCTGGGCGTGGTGACAGGCACCTGTAATCCCAGCTACTCAGAAAGTTGAGACAGGAGAATGGCTTGAACCCAGGAGGTAGAGGTTGCAATGAGCCAAGATCACGCCACTGCACTCCAGCCTGGGCAACAGCGTGAAACTCCGTCTCAAAACAAACAAACAAAATTAGCTGGGCATGGTGATACATGCCTGTAATCCCAGCTACTAGGGGGCCTGAGGCAGGAGGATCACTTAAACCTGGGAGGTGGAGGTTGCAGTGAGCCTGTGGAAGGAGACCACTACTACTCCTGCTGCCCTCCTCCCCTCACCTTGCCTAGTTCACAAGACAGAAGAAAAAAGAGAAGGCAAAAAGTTAAAAAGAAACAAAAGTAAAATAAATAGCCAGACAACCTTGACACCACCACTCAGCCCTAGAAGTTAAAAAAAAGTAATAATAATAACATCAAACCCTGACCTAAACTACTTGTGTTATCTGTAAATTCCAGACACTGTATGAAAAAAGCATTGTAAAACTTTTTGTTCTGTTAGCTGATGCATGTAGCTCCCAGTCACGTTTCCCACGCTTGCTTGATTTATCACGACCCTTTCACATGGACCCCTTAAAGTTGTAAGCTTTTAAAAAAGCCAAGAATTTTTTCTCGGGGAGCTCGGCTCTTAAGACGCGAGTCTGCTGATGCTCCTGGCCGAATAAAAAACCTCTTCCTTCTTTAATTCGGTGTCTGAAGAGTTTTCTCTGTGGCTCATCCTGCTACAAGCCAAGATGGTATCACTCTACTCTAGCGTGGGCAACAGAGTGAGACTCCATCTCAATTTAAAAAAAAAAAAAAAAAAAAAGAAGATTGCGGCAACCAAGGTTCTTTTGAAATCTTATAGTGGCTGCCCTTAGAGAGAATAAATGACAGATGTTTCCTATTCAGACCTTAAAAGGTGCTAGAGTCTTAGTTAATCTCTTCTGGAGTGCTCCATTCGGCAGCACATATATATAACAATCTCTTCAGGATTGGGAGGGCCTGGAAGAAAAAGATTTAGCTTTGTTAATAGAGATTCTTTACAGATGCGAATCTTCCCCTTCAAAGGACAGCTTTGCAGGGCCATTTCAAAATATGGCAAAGAAACAGTTTTGGGGTAAAATATTTTGACTTTCTTCTTTGTCACATAATGTTATGCCAGAGTCAGATTGGAAAGTAAGTCACAATATACAGGGTTAAATCACACCTCTGATGAGAATTTATAGTTTGTAGGACATGACTCTCCAGACCCTTAAGATAGGAATTTGGGCAAGAGAAAATAAATAAATAAATAAATAAAAATAAAAATAAAAATCAGAAGTTAGTCTTTACAGACAAATATATTTTTAGAATGTTCATCAATTTAGGTTTTCTAAATGTCTCTTCGTGATGAGGTTTCTTCCATTTTGGGCAGTAAACTACATAAATGATCTTGTATGTATATATTAGAAACACAGGCCCACAGCGGTGGCTTATGCCTGTAGTCCCAGCCCTTTGGGAGGCTGAGGTGAGC
>NW_012102066.1:1102266-1104179 GCF_000951045.1 Mandrillus leucophaeus | reverse complement strand
GACACCACAGACTCACATTTACATTCCTGGCAGAAAGAGGAATATAAAGTAAAGGATGAAGAAGGCAAAAAAGCTTGTCTTTTTATTCTGAAAAGGACACTACCCTCAGAAAGCACCACCTTCATCTTATTGCTAAGCGCGGCGCCACATGACTAGCACAAGTGCAAATAAGGATGGGAAAGTGAGTTTTTAAATTGAACACATGGCTATTTCAAATAAAAGCAGGGTTGTATTATGAAAAATGGTGTGTGTGTGTGTGTGTGTGTGTGTGTGTGTGTGTGTGTAGAGGGGGATATTTTTTAAATAGGGAACTAACAGTGTTAGCTCCATCCAGCAATTTTACCTCCACGAATTTATCCTATAGTGATATTTGAGGACTAAGCTCTGGTTTTTTTCCCCCAAATTCCTATCTAAGGGGTCTGGGGAGTCATGCCCTACAAATGATCAATTCTCATCAGATGGGTTTTGTTTAATCCTGTATGTGGTGACATACTTTCCAATCTGACTGGCATAACAAGGAAGAAAATCAAAATATTTTACCGCAATACGTGTTTCTCTGGCATGCCTTGAAATTGCCCTGCAAAGCCTCTTGTGGGAAAAATCCACATTCCGTAGAGAATCCCCTTCCCCCTTTGTTTTCCTTCCTTCCTTTCCAGATCCAGGAGATAATCAGCTAAGAGCCAGGCACCCTTCTAAGTGCAATAAGAAACATTTTGCAAACTGCTCTCCCTGAAGTCTGCTATCTGAGAGCTTCCTCTGCACAATAAAACTTGGTCTCCACAATCCTTTATCTTAATCTGAACATTTTCTTTCCATTGATCCCAGGTCTTCAGATAAACTCAACCAACTATCAACCAGAAAGTGTTTAAATTTACCTGTAGCGTGGAAGCCCCGGCTTTGCATTGTCCTGCCTTTCTGAACCAAACCAATGTATTTCTTAAATGTATTTGATTGGTGTCTCATGTATCCCTAAAATGTATAAACCCAAGCTATGCCCCGACCACCTTGAGCACATGTTCTCATGACCTCCTGCAGGCTATGTTATGGGCCATGGTCACCCATATTTGGCTCAGAATAAATCTCTTCAAATAGTTAACAGAGTTTGACGCTTTTCATCAACATATCCACCGTGGCAGAATCTGTTGGTGTCCCCACCTCAATCCCTGGGGATCCCTGCTACCATTTTGTGGTGCCCATTCCCCCAGGAGCTGTGGGCACTGCTGGTAATGGTTTCTACCTACAACCCCAGGGGATTGGACTTGCATGATTAGAGCCATCTGGACATGAGGTTCATGGGAGTCATGTGCTGCTTTAACCAGTGACTGTCTATGGTGGGGTACAAATGTTCTGGTCTCTTGCCTAAGGACAGACAGATTCTGCTTGCACTTTATGCTTCAGGGCTCCCGGTAGGAACAGGCTGAGTCTAGACTTTCCCTGAAACCATTCTTGCTTTCCTTCTTCCCCTCCCCTGGCCTGCTTCCCTCCCTCAGTCTCCTAGATTTCTACCTAGACTACTTTCCTAATAAATCACTTGCCTACTAAGCTCCACCAGTCTCAGCTTCTAGGGAAATAGACTGAAGACACTCACGCATGCACAAAATAACATATACAAGGTTATCCATTGCTTTATTATTCATAATAGGAAAAGACTGTTAACAAGCAGATGTTCATCACTAGGCTCCTGGTTAAATAAAATACAGCTGCCCCAGGAAGGAAACTAGGGATTCAGGAATAGGGTGAAAAGTAAACTTTCACTGAACGTTTAGTTCTTTCTGAATTTTTTTTTTTTGAGATAGAGTCTCCCCCTCGCCCAGGATGGAGTGTAGTGGTACGATCTCAGCTCACCACAGCCTCCGCCTTCTGTTTTCAAGTGATTCTCATGCCTCAGCTTCCTGAGTAGCTGGGATTACAGG
>NW_012102066.1:1097112-1100103 GCF_000951045.1 Mandrillus leucophaeus | reverse complement strand
CCTCAAGCCTGAGAGTTCATATGGGAAAGAGACTCTCCTCAAAGGAGAGGGTAAAAGGCTTTGTTCCCTAAGGTAAACACATTTTCCTTAGGAACAGATTCTCACCTTTTGGAATCTAAATATCTATCTCTACTGGGAAGATAAAACCAGCCTCTTTGAGGCTTTTCTCCACTTTTGACATGCAAAGTCATGGAGAGAGAGTTCTCTACATTCTTTCAGAGGTCTTTCTAGGGAGGAGGGGAAGTTCCCTATCCTGGAATGTAAGGCTCTGCCTCCAGGTAAGATAAGAGAAGTTTTATTATCCTTTAAGTGGAAGCCAATGGCTCCATAACGAAGGTTGTAGAGAACAAATATTTATGGGGGAAATGAAAGTAAGCATTCTTATTTTAATAGTAGATCAGTATCTGTGGTTCAAGAGGCTGAAGTTTTGCAGGAACACTGAGTAATACAGGGAAAATGTATTTCCCACAGACTACAGGGCAAAACTTCAGAATAGATAAAAGTTGACTTTAGTGACACATGGACATCCCTTCTGCCCTCCTTCCCCCACATTTACTGCATCTTTTCTTTGATCTTTGGTGCTCTCACGGGACTCTACCCTGTACTTCTATTTTGGGGTATGGATCCCCTCCCAAAGACTCTGTTACAAGATTACTTTTCCCATATTTTAAATCCCATACTTTTAGAGTAGCTCATCCCAGCTAGTTGTTAGAAGGAAAGCAAACTAAGTCAAAATTAGTCATCAGTGAATTATTAGCTTTTACTACTGCGGGAGATATATTTTTTTCAAGAGTACCAATACTTGTCATGTGGATGGGAGATACTGTAAAAATAAAGTGAGGTGGAAAAAAAAAGTTTGTGAAAGTATACTTGTAATACATAAAATACCGTATAAATGAAAGTAGATTTGTGTAATAATTCTAAACCAAAAATAAAATTCTAAGGCCTCCCAACCATCTGAATGGACTTTCTCCTGGCCAGGGCACTTTTAAAATTTAACCTGGAAGACTGGTTTAGGCCATAATGGAAAGGTGGGGGCGGGGGTCAGACATGCCTCGTTATACCTCTCTGGCATTAACGTCAACACATAATTCAGTCCGATAAGAAATATTTTACAGCCTATTCTCTCTGAAGCCCCCTAACTGAAGGCCTCCTCTGCAAATCAGAACTTTGGTCTCCATAATCCTTCATCTTAACCCAGACATTTCCTTTCTATTCATCCCAGGTCTTTAGATAAACTCAACCAATTGTCAAGCAGAAAATTTTTAAATCTACCTGCAGCCTGGCAGCCTCTCCTCTAACCCCCTTCCAGTGGTCTCGCCCTTCTGAACCGAACCAATGTATTTCCTAAATGTATTTGATGGAAGTCTCATGTCTCCCTAAAGTGTATAAAACTAAGCTGCGCCCCATTAGCCTTGGGCACACATTCTCAGGATGTCCTGAGTGCTGTGTCACGGGCCATGATCACTCAAGTTTGGTAGAATAAATTTCTTCAAATATTTTACAGTTTGACTCTTTTCATTGACATAATTATGCACCGAGACCTGGGAAAGAGAAGACACTTACTGCAGTGTATTTTAATACAAATTGTGTTGACTTCCTGCGTTTTAGGGCATAGGTCATTTTCCTGCCTCTGTTTCATGACCACAAGATAGCTGCTGCACCCACATGTCAGGCCTCTGAGCCCAAGCTAAGCCATCATATACCCTGTGACCTGCACATATACATCCAGATCACCTGAAGTAACTGAAGAAGTGAAAATGGCCCGTTCCTGCCTTAACTGATGACATCCCACCATTGTGATTTGTTCCTGCTCCACCTTAACTGAGCGATTAACCTTGTAAAATTCCTTCTCCTGGCTCAGAAGCTCCCCCACTGAGCACCTTGTGACCCCCGCCCCTGCCCACCAGAGAACAACCCCCTTTGACTATAATTTTCCACTACCCACCCAAATCCTATAAAATAGCCCCACCCCGTCTCCCTTTTCTGACTCTCTTTTCGGACTCAGCCCGCCTGCACCCAGGTGAAATAAACAGCCTTGTTGCTCACACAAAGCCTGTCTGGTGGTCTCTTCACACGGACATGTGTGACACCACAGACTCACATTTACATTCCTGGCAGAAAGAGGAATATAAAGTAAAGGATGAAGAAGGCAAAAAAGCTTGTCTTTTTATTCTGAAAAGGACACTACCCTCAGAAAGCACCACCTTCATCTTATTGCTAAGCGCGGCGCCACATGACTAGCACAAGTGCAAATAAGGATGGGAAAGTGAGTTTTTAAATTGAACACATGGCTATTTCAAATAAAAGCAGGGTTGTATTATGAAAAATGGTGTGTGTGTGTGTGTGTGTGTGTGTGTGTGTGTGTGTGTAGAGGGGGATATTTTTTAAATAGGGAACTAACAGTGTTAGCTCCATCCAGCAATTTTACCTCCACGAATTTATCCTATAGTGATATTTGAGGACTAAGCTCTGGTTTTTTTCCCCCAAATTCCTATCTAAGGGGTCTGGGGAGTCATGCCCTACAAATGATCAATTCTCATCAGATGGGTTTTGTTTAATCCTGTATGTGGTGACATACTTTCCAATCTGACTGGCATAACAAGGAAGAAAATCAAAATATTTTACCGCAATACGTGTTTCTCTGGCATGCCTTGAAATTGCCCTGCAAAGCCTCTTGTGGGAAAAATCCACATTCCGTAGAGAATCCCCTTCCCCCTTTGTTTTCCTTCCTTCCTTTCCAGATCCAGGAGATAATCAGCTAAGAGCCAGGCACCCTTCTAAGTGCAATAAGAAACATTTTGCAAACTGCTCTCCCTGAAGTCTGCTATCTGAGAGCTTCCTCTGCACAATAAAACTTGGTCTCCACAATCCTTTATCTTAATCTGAACATTTTCTTTCCATTGATCCCAGGTCTTCAGATAAACTCAACCAACTATCAACCAGAAAGTGTTTAAATTTACCTGTAGCGTGGAAGCCCCGGCTTTGCAT
>NW_012102066.1:1091375-1092857 GCF_000951045.1 Mandrillus leucophaeus | reverse complement strand
AACATTCTCCTGCCTCAGCCTCCCGAGTAGCTGGGACTACAGGCGCCTGCCACTACGCCTGGCTAATTTTTTGTATTTTTAGTAGAGACGAGGTTTCACCATGTTAGCCAATATGTTCTCAATCTCCTGACGTGATCCGCCCGCCTCGGCCTCCCAAAGTGCTGGGATTACAGGTGTGAGCCACTGCGCCCGGCCTGGCCTGCTTATTTTTTTAAAAAAATAAAATTAATGTTAAAATAATTAATTAAGGCTGGACACAGTGGCTCACACCTGTAATCCTAGCACTTTGGGAGGCCGAAGCAGGTGAATCACTTACGCTCAGGAGTTCAAGAACCAGACTGGGCAATATGGTGAAACCCCATCTCTACAAAAAGTAAAAAAAATTAAGCGGTGTGGTTGTGCATGCCTGTATTCCCAGCTACTTGAGAGGCTGAGGTGGGAGGATCACTTGAGCCTGGGAGAGCAAGGCTGCAGTGAGCTATGATTGTACCACTGCACTCCAGCGTGGGTGACAGTGAGATTCTGTTTCCAAAAAAAAAAAAATTAATCAAAAAATCCACTAAACAAGTAAGTTGGATACTCAGGTGCAAATCTTAAGTGTAAGTACCTAAACAGTCTATTAAATGACCTGTGAAGCCAAGGGCTCTTAATGCTATGACCAAAGACGGAAGCTCCCTATAAGATGCCAGCCCCTCAATAGTGCACTTTTTCTGAGAAGATATAAGACAGTCACTCAGAATTATGATGTAATAATTGACTGGTAAGGTGGGGAAGTAAATATGTGTCTCAAAGTTTTGCTTTTTAAAAATGACTAGTAAATAGTAATAACAAAACTGTTATTTATGGAGGGATGAGTCTGTGGCCTATCTCTCTTCCCTTTTATGTCTATGTTTCTCACAGTCATCTACATTCCCTGTCACCTTGTACTTATTCCTCTGACACTGCAATCTAGCTTCATCCTCTTCCCCAAAATGACTCTTCCCAAGGCTATCAATGACTCCTTTGTCTTTCCCTCCAGTGGCTGTTTTTCAATCCTCCTATTCCTCAACTCTCAGCAGCATTCTGTGATATAATGCTCTCCTGGTGTTCTGCCTACATCTTTTTTTTTTTTTTTTTTTTTGGGACAGAATCTTGAGAAACTTGGACATGTAAAGACTGGCAGAAGCTATAATCCCAGCACTTTGGGAGGCTGGGATTATAGCCTCTGTCTCTGTCACCCAGGCTGGAGTGCAGTGGGGCCATCTCGGCTCACTGGAAGCTCCACCCCTCCGGGTTCACGCCATTCTCTTGCCTCAGCCTGCAGAGTAGCTGGAACTACAGGCGCCCGCCACCATGCCCGGCTAATTTTTGTATTTTTAGTGGAGACGGGGTTTCACCATGTTAGCCATGATGGTCTCGATCTTCTGACCTCATGATCCGCCTGTCTCCGCCTCCCAAAGTGCTGGGATTACAGGCGTGAGCCACCACGCTCCAGCCTTTTTT
>NW_012102066.1:1088958-1090265 GCF_000951045.1 Mandrillus leucophaeus | reverse complement strand
TTTTTTTTTTTTTAGAAGGTCTGACTCTGTCACCCAGGCTGGAGTAGAGTGGTGCCATCATGGCTCATTGCAGCCTTGACTTTCAGTGCTCAAGTCATTCTCCTGCCTCAGCCTCCCAAGTAGCTGGGACTGCAGGGATGAGCCACCAAGCACCAGCTAATTTTTGTATTTTTTTGTAGAGAAAGGGTTTTGCCATGTTGCCCAGGCTGGTCTCAAACTTCCGAGTTCAAGCAATCCACCTGCCTTGGCCTTCCAAAGTGCTGGGATTACAGGCACAAGCCACGGTGCCTACCCTCCGAGCTCCTATTTTCCTTTCCTTTTTTTTTTTTTTTTTTTTGAGACGGAGTCTCACTTTGTTACCTAGGCTGTGGTGCAGTGGCGCAATCTCGGCTCCTGGGTTCAAGCCTCCTGGGTTCAAGCCATTCTCCAGCCTCAGCCTCCCAAGTAGCTGGGGCTACAGGCATGTACCAACGTGCCCGGCTAGTTTTTTTTATTTTTAGTAGCGATGGGGTTTCATCATGTTAGCCAGATTCATCTCAAACTCCTGACCTCACATGATCCACCCACCTCAGCCTCCCAAAGTGCTGGGATTACAGGTGTGAGACACCGCGTCTGGCCTGAGCGCCTATTTTCAACTGCACATTTAACATTTCCACTTGGATATCCCAGTGAATGGCACCAACATTCACCCAATTTCTCCTTTCAGGAGCTTGGGGACCATCTTTCTCTTTTAGTACTCATATCTAACAAATCACCAAGTTCCATCAGTTTTATCATTTAAGTATCTTTCTAAACTGTTCATTTCCTTCCATCTTTACTGTCACCACCCTCATTTTAACTACCTCATAGTTTCTCACCCGGATTAGTCCAAAAGCCTTTTAACTTCCTTTCCGCTTTCAATCTTGTTTTTTCTCCATTGCATTCATCACACTGCACCCAGAAGAATCTTTTTAAAATGTCATGTCACTCCTTTCAGTAAAATCTTGCCATTGATTTTCAGTGCATTTCAAATGAAGTCCAAAGTTCTCACCGTGGACTCCAAGGCTGTGTGATCTGGCCTTTGCCTGCCTCTCCCATCTTGTTTCACAGCCCTCTCCCTTTGGCTGCCTGTAGGTTTCTTCCTCAGTAGTGGTTCTTTATTGTCTCAGGGCATCTGCTTTTGTCGTTTCACAGTTGTTAACATTCTTCTTTCTGCTTTCATGTATTTGGCCTTTTCTCAGTGTTCAAGGGGAGGGGGGAGGGATTGCATTGGGAGTTATACCTGATGTAAATGACGAGTTGATGGGTGCTGACGAGTTGATGGGTGC
>NW_012102066.1:1083029-1087558 GCF_000951045.1 Mandrillus leucophaeus | reverse complement strand
AAAAGTTCAGCTATTACGGTGGCTTATATCTATAATCCCAGCATTTTGGGAGGGTGAAGCAGGAGGCTCACTTGAGTCCAGGAGTTCAAGATAAGCGTGGGCAACATAGTGAGAGCTCCATCTCTACAAAAAAAATACAAAAATAGCTGGGCATGATGGAGCACACCTGTGGTCCCAGCTACCCAGGAGGTTGAGGTGGGAGGATTGCTTGAGCCCAGGAGTTTAAGGCTCCAGTGGGCCATGATTGCGCCACTGCCCTCCAAGCTGGACAACAGAGTGAGACCCTGTCTCAAAAAAAAAGAAAAGAAAAAGTTATGTAACTTTCTCCCTCACTTCCTTAGAATATGCTATTTGTTCTGCCTGATAAGCTCCCTGCCACCACATATTTAGTTAATGACTACCTACTTTCTAGGTCTCAGTGTAAATGCTACTGCTTTAGCTTTGCAACTCCTAACATTGTAGAGAAGGTGAGGTCACTGTTATATAATCCTCTAAAACCTATCTTTTTCCTTCATAGCACTTATGATTTGTAATTATTTTTATTTATTTTTGTTTGGCTGGGTTTTTTTGTTTGTTTGTTTGTAATTATATTTTCTTGTTGGTCTGTTTGCTCTAGACCAGAGATCAGCAAACTCCAGCCCATGGGCCAAGTCCAGCCTACCACTTGTTTCATAAATAAAGTTTTATTGGAATACAGTAAAATTCATTCATTTATGTATTGCCCATATGGCTCCTAAAATATTTACCATCTGCATTTTTTTTTGTTTTGAGATGGAATTTCACTCTTTTTGCCCAAGCTGGTGTGCAATGGTGCGGTCTCAGCTCACTGCAACCTCCGACTCCCAGGTTCAAGTGATTCTCATGCCTCAGCCTCCTGAGTAGCTGGGGTTACAGATGTGCACCACCACACCCAGCTAATGTTTATATTTCTAGTAGACATGGGGTTTTGCTATGTTGGCCAAGTTGGTCTTGAACTCCTAACCTCAGCTGATCTGCCTGCCTTGGCCTCCCAAAATGCTGGGATTACAAGCGCGAGCCACTGTGCCCAGCCACCAGCTGCTCTTTACAGGAAAAAGTTTGCTGACTTCTACTCTAGACTAGACCATAATCTCTGTTAGGACAAAGATGATCTTTTCTTACACACTACTAAAATTTAAAGAATTTCAGTAAAAACTAGTGAAATAAAATGAATAGTAATCACTCTGCTAAGTACTTTACATGTATTACCCACATTAATTTTATGAGAAAAGTATTATTATCTACAATCTACACATGAGGCAACTGAGGCTCAGAGCCATCTGGTGAGTTGCCCTAAGGTCACACGGCTGATAAGTAGCAAACTGATGTTTGAATCTAAGTTTAAAACAATGTTTCTTTTTAAATTTTTTTCTTTCTTTTGAGACAAGAGTCTTACTCTTGTCGCCCAGGGTGAAGTACAGGTGTGAGCCACCACGCCTGGCACTTCTTTAAATTTTTAGACATAATTAATTGATACTACAACTAGTCGGTGAAAGTTCGATAAGAAGCATCTTATCATAACACAATTAATTACTATTAATTAATTACAAAAGAAAAATAGTAATTGACAGTGAAAGCACCAATTAATAAAAGTTAATAGCACCAATACTGGGGCAAGCCGACATCATTTTCTCCTGCTGTACTGCAGTGAGATGGTCGTAATAGCTCTTATATAGTTTTTCTGCCAAAAATGAAAAATCTGAATCTAATCAAAAGGAAATATCCAACAAAGCCAAATTGAGGGACCTGTTACAAAATTCAAAATGTCACATAATCCAAAAGACAAAATTTTAAACTGTCAACATCATGAAGGACAAAGAAAAGCTAAGGAATTTTTGCAGATTAATGGAGACCAAAGAGACCTGACAACTAAATGTACTGTATGAACCCAGATTGGATCCCAGACCAGAGAATCTTCTTTTTCTATAAAGAACGTTATTGGGACTATTGTGAATCAGTGTTACAAATTGTGGGTAATTAAATATAGCTACAGGGAACTGGGCAAGATGGCTCATACCTGTAATCCCAACACTTTGGGTGGCCGAGGTGGGCAGGTCACCTGAGGACAGGAGTTTGAGACCAGCCTGGCCACCATGCTGAAACCCCGTCTCTACTAAAGATACAAAAATCAGCCACGCATGGTGGCAGGCTAATCCCAGCTTGGGAGGCTGAGGCGGGAGAATCGCTTGAACTCGGGAGGTGGAGGTTGCAGTGAGCCGAGATCGCGTCACTGCACTCCAGCCTGGGCAACAGAGTGAGACTATGTGTTGTAAATAAATAAATAAATAAATAAATAAATAAATAAATAAAGCTACAGATTATTTGTATCTCCTCCTGAAAAGAGGTGAAATCTATTTACCCACCTCTTGAATCTTGGGCTGGTCTTGTGACTTACTTTGACCAGTAAAATGGAGAAGTGATGGCTTCTGAATTTCAATTTGAAAAGGTCTTCTGGTTTCCGCTCTCGCTCTTAGAATTCTGCCCTGAGACTATTGTATAAAAAAGCTCGGTATAGCGTAATGAAGATGAGGCCATGACCTGAATTATAAAGTTGTATACAGTATACAAGTATGTAAGTTGACCAAGCGCTAGGTATGTAAACAAAAGACCGTCTTAGAGAGATGACTAGTCAAGTGGTTCCAGGGAAGATCAGCAGAATCTCCACTCAGCTGATTCCAGTCCAAATTTCAATCCACAGAAATATGAGAAATAAATAGAAGCTGTTATAGGCTACTAATTTTAGAGGTGAATTGTTTTTCGTTTTTTTGGGTTTTTGTTTTGTTTTGTTTTGTTTTGTTTTGTTTTGAGACGAAGTCTCGCTGTGTTGCCCAGGCTGGAGTGCATGGCGCGATCTCGGCTCACTGTAACCTCTACCTCCTGGGTTCAAGCAATTCTCTGCCTCAGCCTCCTGAGTAGCTGGGATTACAGGCACCCACCACCAGGTCCAGCTAATTTTTAAAATATTTTTAGTAGAGACAGGGTTTCACCATGTTGGCCAGGCTGGTCTTGAACTCCTGACCTTGTGATCCACCCACTTTGGCCTCCCAAAGTGCTGGGATTACAGACGTGAGCCACTGCGCCTGGCTAGAGGTGATTTGTTATACAAAGGCTAACTGAAACAGACATACCTTGAGATCATTTGGCTACTTGAGTAAGGGCTCATAGGTGAAAATGTTAGAGTCATCAACTTATAGTCTGGTCCCAGTTCCCAGGCGTGAAAAGTCAAAATTGTGAATGAATCCAGAATTGATGAGATTCCATGAATACCAAGATAACCAAAGAATTAATGATAACCAAACTCATAGGAAACTATGTAAACCAGGATGTCTATCAGAAAAATTTATAGTGAAAATTACATATATTTTTCATGTTCGCTTTTTGGTAACTGGTATCTGCTTTTTTTTTTTTTTTTTTTTTGAGATAGAGTCTCTCTCTCACCCAGGCTAGAGTGCAGTGACGTGATCTTGGTTCACTGCAACCTTCACCTCTTGGGCTCAAGCAATTCTCCTGTCTCAGCCTCCCTAGTAGCTGGGATTACAGGTGCCTGCCACCACGCTCAGCTAATCTGTGTATTTTTGGTAGAGGCGGGTTTTCACCATGTTGGCCAGGCTGGTCTCGAACTCCTGACCTCAGGTGATTCACCCGCCTCAACCTCCCAAAGTGTTGGGATACAAGTGTGAGCTGCTGTGCCTGGCCAGTAACTGGTAAGTATTGACAGAATCAGTTTACTTAAAGGAGAATGAAACTGGAATAACAGGAGTTATATAGTTTTAAGAGATACTTTATCCAAACTAAAATAAAGCATTATTATCCCAAAATAGTATATAACTATAGAACAACTAGAGTATTTGTGTCCACTATAGTAAATTTCTCTGGACTCTGGATAGTGAGAGCTAATCACTGCAAAATCTTGCTCTCTGGCTGGCCTTTACTTATCTCTTCTGATCTTTGTTTTGATTGCAAAATTTCTTTGGACAGTATAAAAATCAGTGTTTTAGGATTAAAACCCAATCAGTATATTGAGTTGAGTTACATTCTAGTTCTTTCTCCCTGATATTACACTCCAATTACCTTAATGGATCTTGAGTGCTTCCAGATATTCTTATTAAATATTTGTCTCATTTTTCTTTTGACTTTGTTAATTGTGACTTATGCCATGCATAATTTTTTGCTTAGTAGTCAAATTTATCATTTAAAAAAATGTCTTCTGGGTTTTGCATTATATTTGGAAGATCAAGGACCTTAGAGATATACCTCTGTACCTCTGGCTATTGGATATAGACTTTCTTTCTTTCTTTTCTTTTCCTTTTTTTTTTTTTTTTTTTTGAGATGGAGTCTCACTCTGTCACCCAGGCTAGAGTGCAGTGGTGCGATCTCGGCTCACTGCAACCTTTGCCTCAGTTTACGCCATTCTCCTGCCTCAGCCTCCCGAGTAGCTGGGATTACAGGCACCCACCACCAGGCAGGTCCAGCTAATTTTTAAAATATTTTTAGTAGAGACAGGGTTTCAC
>NW_012102066.1:1075589-1082979 GCF_000951045.1 Mandrillus leucophaeus | reverse complement strand
TTCTCCTGCCTCAGCCTCCCAAGTAGCTGGGACTACAGGCGCCCACCACCATGCCTGGCTAATTTTTTGTATTTTTAGTAGAGACAGGGTTTCACTATGTTAGCCAGGATGGTCTCGATCTCCTGACCTTGTGATCTGCCCGCCTTGGCCTCCCAAAGTGCTGGGATTACAGGCGTGAGTCACGCGCCTGGCCTGTTTTTTTTTTTTTTGAGTCTGTTTTGCTCTGTCCCCAAGGCTGGAGGGCAGTGGTACAATCACAGCTCACTGCCACCTCCACCTTCAGGGCTCAAGCAATCCTCCGACCTCAGCTTCCCAAGTAGATGAGACTACACCCAGCTAATTTTTCATTTTTTGTAGAGATGGGATCTCACTATGTTACCCAGGCTTGTCTTAAACTCCTGGGCTCAAGGGATCCTTTTGCCGCAACCTCCCAAAGTGCTGGGATTACAGGTGTGAGCCACCACTCCTGGCTGGAAATAGACTTTCAATAAAAAAACTTTCATTCCAGGATCAGCAGTGCAGGAGTAAGCTAATTGACCTGGTAAAAAAACACACGACCTCAATAATAAACAGGAACTCCTAAAGACAATAAGAGGTAAGAACTTGGAAAAAAAAAAAAAAAGTTTTCCTCGTTCTTGACCTGTGAAACAATTTCCTGGCTTGTACTAGACACAATTGTTTTGCCAGTTCTTGTTTTGTTTCATTTTGGCAGCGTCTGGTGCTGGCGCTCTCTTCTATGTAATAAATAAAGTGCCAGATACGTACCTACTTACAAGAGAGATTATTTGTGTTTTCAAAGCAGGTTTACTTTTGTACATAAAGCAAAATAAAATAGCATACTAGTCATCTTCCACTTATTTTAATTTATGGTTGTTTGTGTTTACACAAGAAAGAGGACCTTTTGTAAAAAGTAAATGATTTACATATCAGAGATATTAAGATAACTCTATGCCTCTGATGAGCAACCTCAAATTTTAACTATCTTGCTGTAAATATATATAGATCAACTGAAATCTATAGTCCCTGGTCACACCCAAATTTATTATCTTTAACTTCAAGGTCAATTATCTCTTGTCACATCAACGTAAAATTGTCTGTTGCAGAAACATATGTGTGAGCATGCGACTGCATAAAAATAAAGCAGCTTTTAGAGTATTTTGTGTGTATTGTCATAAATTTGTACAGAGTGATATTCTAATGATATTTCTTTCATTTTCAGATTTATAAATATGTGAATACCTACTGTGGAAAAATAATGCTATAGGCTCTGTATTTCACTGTTATTATTATATCGTATTCATTCTTTACTGCATTTATGCCAGTAAAATTGATCTCACAAGCCTGCTTTTTGATTACAACGCTAACTAATGAAAATCCAGAGCTTGGCTTATCAATGTCAGTCTTTGTAATTAACAGAAGTCTTGGGAATAAGTAAAGGGTATGCTCATCTCCCCTATAGCACAGAGAGGAGGATATCTTTCTGAGATGTAAAACATATTCAAAATATCTGATTTTACAAAGTGTTAACTGGTCGATATTCACAAAAATATCAATCTTTTTTCTCTTTTGTGCAATATGGAGAGTGGTATGAATCTTCAGTTTCTTATTATAAGTCTGTTTTTTTTTTTTTTTTTTAAAGAGTTTTATAAAACCAAGACTTAGAAACTTAGTTGCCCTGGCCCTGAAAATTACCTTTGGAAAAATGCTTGTGCTTTACGGGTCCTGAGAATATACTACTTTTGAGATTTGTCAGGACACATTTGGCTGAGTAATAGGTTATTCTCATGGCTAAAAGCCTGTTACAGCAAAGGATATTATACAGGATCAGCAGAAAAAAGTTATGCCTACATGAAGGCCGGAAAGATTAGGTGCAGACTTCTAGGTTTTCCCTCCATGCAGCTCACGCTTTTGGCATGACTGCAAATTACACGAACATATATGAGATGTCTCTGCCCAGGTAAGTCCATCTGGGTCTCAGGACACAGAGTTCTTATAGGAGTCTGGTTGCACAAGGCACATTACTCCCACGTCACAATCTATGGTGCAGATCTTTACCCAGGAGGCGGGTGCTCGTGGCACATCTTGATATTTGTGTGAGGCAATGCTGGCAATTGAGCATATCATGCCTCAGTGCCTCAGGAGCACAAAACAACTTCATTGGTGACTATGTTAACTCCAAGGACTTAGCCCCCAGTGTTTGGCTAAGCGTTGGTACCATGACTCCAGGTCCTCCTGGAAATAAGCTGACTGAACTCCTTCCTCACAGTTTATAATAATTCTGATTGGTAGCTTTACTTGATGATTTGTTGCCCTGATAGTAATGTTGTAATTGACATTTCCGCATGTGTAAATAGAATAAATTCTTGTAAGATTGCTCTGCAAATCTGATCATTTGTTTCTCTTCTCTTTATTTATATATTTTATTTTATTTTGTTTTATTTTATTTTATTTTTTTGAGACAGATCTCGCTCTGTCACCCAGGATGGAGTGCAGGGGTTGCTCACTGCCATCTCCACTTCCTGAGTTCAAGTGATTCTTGTGCCTCACCCTCCCAAGTAACTGGGATTATAGGCATGGGCCACCATGCCCGGCTAATAGTTGTGTTTTTAGTAAAGACGAGAATTCACCATATTGGCCAGGATGATCTCAAACTCCAGGCCTCAAGTGATCTGCCCAACTCCACCTTCCAAAGTACTGGGATTACATGTGTCAGCCACCGCACCAGGACTATTCCTCTTCTCTTTTGTGTATAATGGGGTTGGGGTGGGGTGGTAGGGAGAAAAATCTGACTTTGCTAGATTTCTTATTTTAACAAAGAATCTGGGAGTCTTTTCTAGGTAAAATTAACAACTAGCAAGGGATTCTAGTAGCATGTAATTTCAAAATACTCTATTATGCTTATAAAATAAACTACTCACAATACATAGTGTGATATGATAATAACAAATGTTTTTGTCAGCCTAAAAATAATGAGTTGAAGGTTCTAACAGTTGCCTTTATAGAAAGTAATATCTTTGGCTGGGCACGGTGGCTCACGCCTGTAATCCCAGCGCTTTGGAAGGCCGAGGCGGGATGATAGCCTAAGGTCAGGAGTTTGAGACCAGCCTGGCCAACATGGTGAAACCCCGTCTCTACTAAAAATACAAAAATTAGCTGGGCATGGTGGCAGGCGCCTATAATCCCAGCTACTGGGGAAGCTGAGGCAGGAGAATCACTTGAACCCGGGAAGCAGAGGTTGCAGTGAGCCAAGATCACACCATCGCACTCTAGCCTGGGCAACAAGAGCGAAACTCCGTCTCAAAAACAAAAAAGCAAATAACATCTTTGTCCAGGCGTGGTGGCTCACACCTGTAACCCCAGCACTTTGGGAGGCTGAAGTGGGCGGATCATTTGAGGTCAGAAGTTTGAGACCAGCCTGACCAACATGGTGAAACCCCGTCTCTATTAAAAATACAAAAAAAAAAAAAAAAAAAAAATAGCCTGGCATGGTGGCACATGCCTGTAGTCCCAGCTACTTGGGAGGCTGAGGCAGGAGAATCTTTTGAATCCGGGAGGTGGAGGTTGCAGTAAGTGCAGATTGTGCCACTGCATTCCAGCCTAGGTGACAGAGTGAGACTCTGTTTCAAATAAATAAATAAATCATAACATCTTCACTGAGATACTTCAGAGACAAGCCTGTATATCGGAAATATCAGGTTTTGTTATATCAGGTTTTGTTCCAGACCACCACAATAAAGTGAATATTGTAATAAAGCAAGTCACACAAATGTTTTGGTTTCCCAATGCATGTAAAAGTTATGCTCATACTATACTGTAACCTACTAGGTGTGCAATAACATTATGTCATAAACATACAACATAAATACGCTAATTCTAAAATACTTTATTGCTGAAAAAATACTAACAATCATCTGAGCCTTAAGTGAGTTGTCATCTTATGTCACTAGCAAAAACCTGGTGGACAGTCTTGCTTCAACATGGATGGCTTCTGACCGATCTGAGTGGTGGTTGCTGAAGGCTGGAGTGGGTGTGGCAACTTCTTCAAATAAGACAACAATAAAGTTTGCTGCATTGATGGACTCATTTTTAAAATATTTTATTTTATTTCAGTAGTTCTTGGGGAACAGGTGGTTTTGCTTACATGGATACTTTCTTTAATGGTGATTTCTGAGATTTTGGTGCAACTGTCACCTGAGCATTGTACACAGTGCCCAATGTATAGTCTTTTATCCCTCACTCCCCTCCCATCTTTTCCCCTGAGTCTCCAAAGTCCAAAGTCTATCGTATCATTCTTATGCTTTTGCATCCTCATAGCTTAGCTCCCATTTATAAATGAGAACATACAATATTTGGTTTTCCATTCCTAAGTTACTTCACTTAGAATAATGGCCTCCAGCTCCATCCAAGTTGCTGCAAATGCCATTATTTCGTTCCTTTTTATGGTTGAGTAGTATTCCGTGATGTATATAGACCACATTTTCTTTATCCAGTCGTTGGTTGATGGGCACTTAGGTTGGTTCCATATCTTTACAATTGTGAATTGTGCTGCTGTAACCATGCACATGCAGGTGTCTTTTTCATATGACTTCTTTTCCTTTGGGCAGATACCCAGTAGTGGGATTGCTAGATGGAATGGTAGTTCTGCTTTTAATTCTTTAAGGAATTGCCATACTGTTTTCCATAGTGGTTGTACTAGTTTACACTTCCACCAGCAGTGTAGAAGTGTTCCCTTTTCACCACCTCCATGCTGACATCTATTAGTTTTTGATTTTTTAATTAAGGGCATTCTTAATTAAATTGGTATCTGATTGTGGTTTTAATTTGCATTTCCGTGATAATTAGTGATGTTGAACATTTTTTCCATGTTTGTTGGCCATTTGTATATTTCTTTTGAGAATTGTCTATTCATGTCTTTTTCCTTCTTTTGGATGGGGTTTTTTTTCCTTGCTGATTTGTTTGAGTTACTTGTAGATTCCCAATACTAGTCCTTTGTTAGATGCATAGTTTGCGAATATTTTCTCCCACTCTGTGGGTTGTCTGTTTACTCTGTTAATTCTTTCTTTTGCTGTGCAGAGCTTTTTTGTTTAATTAGGTCCCATCTATTTATTTTTGTTTTTGTTGCATTTACTTTTGGGTTCTTGGTCATGAACTCTTTGCCTAAACCAATGTCTGCAAGAGTTTTTCCAATGTTATCTTCTAGGGCATTTTTATGGTTTCAGGTCTTAGAGTGAAGTCTGTGATCCATCTTGAGTTGATTTTTGTGCGAGATGAGAGATGAGGATCCAGTTTCATTCTTCTACATGTGGCTTGCCAATTATCCCAGCACCATTTGTTGAATAGGATGTCCATTCCCCACTTTACGGTTTTGTTTTTTTGTCAAAGATGAATTAGCTGTAAGTATTTGGCTTTATTTCTGGGTTCTCTATTCTGTTCCATAGGTCCTATGTCCCTATCTTCATGGCAGTACCATGCTGTTTTGGTAACCACAGGCTTGGAGTATAGCTTGAAGTTGGGTAATCTGATGCCTCCAGATTTATTCTTTCTATGTAGTATTGCTTTGGCTATGCGGGCTCTTTTTTGGTTCCATATGAATTTTAGAATTTTTTTTCTAGTTTTGTGAAGAATGATTATGGTATTTTGATGGGAATTGCATTGAATCTGTAGATTGCTTTTGGCAGTATGTTCATTTTCACACTATTGATTCTACTGATCCATGAGCATGGGATATGTTTCCATTTGCTTGTGTCATCTATTATTTCTTTCAGCATGTTTTGTAGTTTTCCTTACAGAGAGCTTTCGCCTGCTTTGGTAAGTATATTCCTAAGTATTTTGTGTTGGGTTTTTTTGGTGGTTGTTGTTTTGTTTTGTTTTTTTTTCCAGCAACGTTGCAAAAGGGATTGAGTTCTTGATTTGATTCTCAGCTTGGTTGCTGTTGGTGTGTAGCAGTGCTATGGATTTGTGTATGGTGATTTTGTACTCTGAAACTTTACTGAACAGGGACAGTTTGACTTCCACTTTACTGATTTGGATGCCCTTTGTTTCTTTTTCTTGTCTGGTTGCTCTGGCTGGGACTTCCAGTACTATGTTGAAGAGAAGCAATAAAAGTGGATATCCTTGTCTTGTTCCAGTTCTCAGGGAGACTGCTTTTAACTTTTCCCCATTCAGTATAATGCTGGCTGTGGTGGACTCTTCCTTTCACAAAAGATTTCTCTAGGATGTGATGCTGTTTGATAGCATTTTACTCATAGGAGAACTTCTTTCAAAATTGTAATAAATCCTTTTAAAGGTGCTTTATCAACTAAATGTATGGAATATTCTAAATCCTTCATTATCATTTCAACAATATCCACAGCATCTTCACCAGGAATAGATTCCCTCTCAAGAAAACATTTCTTTGCTCATTCATAAAAAGCAACTCTTCATCCATTAAAGTTTTCTTATCATGTGATTGAAGAAATTCAGTCACATCTTTAGATTCCACTTATAATTCCAGTTCTCTTGCCATTTCCACTACATCTTTAGTTACTTCCTCTACTGAACTCTTGAACTCTTCAAAGTCATCCATGAGGATTAAAACCAAATTTCTTCCAAACTCCAGTTCATGTTGATATTTTGACCTACTTACATGAATCAAAGATGTTCTCAATAGCACCTAAAATGGTGAATGCTTTCCAAAAGGTTTTCAATCCATTTTTCCCGGATTCATCAGAGGAATCACTATTTATAACAGCTATCTATAACAGCTATCGTCTTACAAAATGTATCTATTAAATAAGAAGGCTTGAAAGTCAGAATTTCCCCCTTAATTCATGGGCTGCCAAGTGGATATGCTAGGAGGCATGAAAACAAAATTAACCTTCTTGTACCTCTCCATCAGAGCTCTTGGGTAACCAGGAACATTGTCCATGAGCAGTAATATTTTGAAAGGAAGCTTTTTTTTTTTTTGGAGCAGTAGGTCTCAACAGTGGGATTAAAATATTCAGTCAGTTGGCCAGGTGTGGTGGTTCATGCCTGTAATCCCAGCACTTGAGAGGCTGAGGCAGGTGGATTGCTTGAGCTCAGGAGTTCAAGACCAGCCTGGGCAACATGGCAAAACCCTGACTCTACCAAAAATATAAAAAAATTAACCAGGCATGGTGGTATGCACCTGTAGTCCTAGTTACTCAGGTGGCTGAGGTGGGAGGATCACTTGAGTCCAGGAGGTAGAGGTTGCAGTGAGCCAAGGTCATACCACTGCACTCCAGCCTAGATGACAGAGGGAGACCCTGTCTCCAAAAATAATAATAATAATAATAATAATAATTCAGTAAATCATGCTGTAAACAGATGTGCTATCATCCAGACTTTAGCGTTACAATTATAGAGCAATAGAGTAGATTCAGAATAATTC
>NW_012102066.1:1066389-1074754 GCF_000951045.1 Mandrillus leucophaeus | reverse complement strand
CCAGCCTGGCCAACAAAGTGAAACCCCATCTCTACTAAAAATACAAAAATTAGCCCGGTGTGGTGGCAGGTGCCTGTAATCCCAGCTACTTGGGAGGCCGAGGCAGAAGGATTGCTTGAACCTGGGAAGTGGAGGTTGCAGTGAGCCAACATCACACCATTGTACTCCAGCCTGGGGGACAAGAGCAAGACTTTGTCTCAAAAAACAAACAAACAAACAAACAAACAAACAAAAAACAACTTTTAAATTAAACTGTAAAAACGGCAACCCACTTGGGCTCCCCTCTCCACTACAGAGAGCTTTCTTCTTTCATTTACTAAACTTTCACTCCAACCTCACCCGTTGCATCCACACTCCTTAATTTTCTTGGTCATAAGACAAAGAACTCCCAGTGATACCACACAATAAGAGACTACTACATTATGATACATTGATGAGACTGTAGCAGTATTTAGAGAGATCCAACACATATTTCAAGTCTTTTATCATCTGAAGTCACACAGTATTTTCTCCCTCGAAGTGAACATATGTGAAATGTCTCTGCTCAGGGAAGCCCATTCAGGTTTCAGAGTCTAAGGCTTTTATCAGGGACCGATCACAAAGACATATCCTGTTACGCGTTTAGCCATAGCAACCAAAACTCACGATCACAACAATGACATCAGGATACATCATCAATCTCAATGTTTGTGCAGAGCAAATTAGCAAGCCGGTATGGCATGGTACATTGCTCCAAGTGTACACAACAAAATCATCAATTAATGACGTAAAGAACATCCTAAGAACATTTCCGAGGGTTTGCCAAGGGTCAATCATGATTCCAGGCTCCCTTGGAGATGTGAGCACTGAGCAACTAGACCTACTTGCTATGTTGATTTATCGCACAAATGGTCTCTTAAAGAGAATTCTCATCATTCTAGAACCTCATTTGTCAGCAGGATTTATGCACTAAAATTTAATCTTCCTAAAGAATTGAGAACAAATTTAATAAGGAGTAAACTCAGATTGCAAAGATAATTGTAAAGAAGTTAATGGAGGAAGTCCTAGCCAGAGCAATCAGACAGAGAAAGAAAGAAAGGACATCCAAACTGGAAAAGAGGGAGTCAAACTGTTACTATCCACCCATTATATGATTGTATACCTAGAAAACCCTAAAGGCTCATCCAGAAAGCTCCTAGATCTGATAAATGAATTCAGTAAAGTTTCAGGCTACAAAATCAATGTACACAAATCAATACCACTGCTATATACCAACAGCGACCAAACTGAGAATCAAATCAAGAGCTCAATCCTTTTTACAACAGCTACAAAAAATACATACATAAAATAAAATACTTAGGAATATACTTAACCAAAGAGGTGAAAGACCTCTGCAAGGAAAACTACACGACACTGCTGAAAGAAATCATAGGCTGTGTGTGGTGGCTCATGCCTGTAATCCTAGCACTTTGGGAGGCCGAGGCGGATGAATCACCTGAAGTCAGGAGTTCAAGTCAAGCCTGGTCAGCATCGTGAAACCCCATCTCTTTTAAAAATACAAAAAGTAGCTGGGCATGGTAGCACATGCCAATAATCCCAGCTACTCGGGAGGCTGAGGTAGGAGAATTGCTTGAACCCAGGAGGTAGAGGTTGCAGTGAGCCAAGATTGTGCCACTGCAGTCCAGCCAGGGAGACAGAGCGAGACTCTGTCTCAAAGACAAACAAACAAACAAGCAAAAAAGAAGTCACAGATGACAGAAACAAATAGAAACACATTCCATGCTCATGGATCAGTAGAATCAATATTGCAAAAATGAACATACTGCCAAAAGCAATCTACAGACTCAATGCAATTCCCATCAAAATATCGCCATCATTCTTCACAGAACTAGAAAAAAAAGATCCTAAAATTCATATGGAACCGAAAAAGAGCCCACATAGTCAAAGCAATACTACACAAAAAGAATAAATCTGGAAGCATCACATTACCCAACTTCAAGCTACACTCCAAGACTGTGGTTACCAAAACAGCATGGTACTGGTATGAAGATAGCAACATAGGGTCAATGAAACAGAATAGAGAACCCAGAAATAAAGCCAAATACTTACAACCAATTGATCTTTGACAAAGCAAACAAAAACGTAAAGTGGGGAAAGGACACCCTATTCAACCAATGGTGCTGATATAATTGGCAAGCCACATGTAGAAGAATGAAACTGGATTCTCATCTCTCTCCTCACACAAAAATCAGCTCAAGATGGATTAAAGACTTAAACCTGACAGGCGCGGTGGCTCATGCCTGTAATTCCAGCACTTTGGGAGGTTGAGGCGGGCAGATCACAAGGTCAGGAGATTGAGACCATCTTGGCCAATGTAGTGAAACCCCATCTCTACTAAAAATACAAAAATTAGCTGAGCGCAGTGGCGCACGCCTGTAGTCCCAGCTACTTGGGAGGCTGAGGCAGGAGAATCACTTGAGCCCGGGAGCAGAGGTTGCAGTGAACCGAGATTATGCCACTGCACTCCAGCCTGGGGACAGAGTGAGCCTCTGTCAAAAAAACAAAACAAAACAAAACAAAACCTTAAATCTAAGACCTGAAAGCACAAAAATGCTAGAAGAGGCCAGGCACAGTGGCTCATGACTGTAATCCCAGCACTTTGGGAGGCTGAGGTGGGTGAATCACGAGGTCAAGAGTTCAAGACCAGCCTGGTCAAGATGGTGCAATCCCGTCTCTACTAAAAATACAAAAATTAGCCGGGCCCAGTGGCAGGAGCTTGTAATGTCAGCTACTCGGGAGGCTGAGGCAGGAGAATCGCTTGAACTCAGGGGGCAGAGGTTGTAGTGAGCCAAGATCACACCACTGCACACCAGCCTGGGCGACAGAGTTAGACTCTGTCTCGAAAAAAAAAAGAAAAAAAAAATGTTAGAAGATACCATCAGGAAAACTCTTCTAGACATTGGCTTAGGCAAAGAGTTCATGACCAAGAACCCAAAAGCAAATGCAACAAAAACAAAAATAAATAGATGGGACCTAATTAAACAAAAAAGCTCTGCACAGCAAAAGAAAGAATTAACAGAGTAAACAGACAACCCACAGAGTGGGAGAAAATATTCGCAAACTTTGCATCCAACAAAGGACTAGTTTTGGGAATCTACAAGTAACTCAAACAAATCAGCAAGAAAAAAACAAATAACCCCATCCAAAAGAGGGAAAAAGACATGAATAGACAGTTCTCAAAAGAAATATACAAATGGCCAACAAACATATGAAAAAATGCTCAACATCGTTAATTATCATGGAAATGCAAATTAAAACCACAATCAGATACCAGTTTACTCCTATAAGAATGCCCATAATTAAAAAATCAAAAACTAATAGATGTCAGCATGGAGGTGGTGAAAAGGGAACACTTCTACACTGCTAGTGGGAGTGTAAAGTAGTACAGCCACTATGGAAAACAGTACGGAGATTCCTTAAAGAACTGAAAGTAGAACTACCATTCCATCTAGCAATCCCACTACTGGGTATCTACCCAAAGGAAAAGAAGTCATTATATGAAAAAGACACCTGCATGTGCATGGTTACAGCAGCACAATTCACAATTGTAAAGATATGGAACCAACCTAAGTGCCCATCAACCAACGACTGGATAAAGAAAATGTGGTCTATATACATCACGGAATACTACTCAACCATAAAAAGGAACGAAATAATGGCATTTGCAGCAACTTGGATGGAGCGTGAGGCCCTAAGTGAAGTAACTTAGGAATGGAAAACCATATATTGTATGTCCTCACTTATAAATGGGAGCTAAGCTATGAAGATGCAAAAGTACAAGAATGATAAAATGGACTTTGGAATTTGGGGACTCAGGGAAAAGGATGGGAGGGGAGTGAGGGATAAAAGACTACACATTGGGCACTGTGTACAATGCTCAGGTGATAGTTGCACCAATATCTCAGAAATTGCCATTAAAGAACTTATCCATGTAACCAAAAACCACCTGTTCCCTCAAAGCTATTGAAATAAAAGAAAAAAAGAAGTTGCCAGGCATGGTGGCTCATGCCTATAATCCCAGCACTTTGGGAGGCCAAGGCAGATTGATCACTTAAAGCCAACAGTCTGAGACCAGCCTGGCCAACATGAGGAAACCCATCTCTACTAAAAAAAAAAAAAAAAAAAAATTAGCTGGGTATGGTGGTGCGCGCCTGTAATCCCAGTTACTTGGGAGGCTGAGGTATGAGAATCACTTAATCCTGGGAGGCAGAGATTGCAGTGAACCAATATTGTGCTGCTGCACTCTAACCTGGGCAACAGAGTGAGACTCTGTCTCAAAAAAAAAAACAAAACAAAGAAGTGAATGGCATCAATCATGAAAGGTATCACATAATTATGAAAGGTTACACAGCTGTTTTAACCTATTTGCTTAGAAAAAAGAGTGGTAAGTAGGCCTTATGCACAATGAGTTGTTTTATTTTATTTTACTTTTTATTATTCATTTGTTTATTAATTTATTCTTGGGTGACAGAGTCTTGTTCTGTTGCCAAGGCTGGAGTGCAGTGGCATGATCTCGCCTCCTAGGTTCAAACAATTCTTATGCCTCAGCTTCCCAAGTAGCTGGGATTACAAGCATGTGCCACCATGCTTGGCTAATTCTTTTTGTATTTTTAATAGAGATAGGGTTTCACCATATTGGCCAAGCTGGTCTCAAACTCCTGACGTCACGTGATCCACCCATCTCAGCTTCCCAAAGTGCTGGGATTATAGGCATGAGCCACCGTGTCCAGCTACTTTTTATGTTTTTAGTAGAGTTGAGGTTTTACCATGTTGGCCAGGCTTGTCTCGAATTCCTGGCCTCAAGTGATCTGCTGGCCTCAGCCTCCCAAAGTGCTGGGATTATAGGCATAATTTACCATGCTCGACTATTGTCATTTATTTTGAATTTGGGAGAAGATATCACGCCCATTTCTATGTTCTGGAGAAGGAAGTCCATCTTTTGGAGCAGTGTTGCAGTCTAAATCACTCCTTAGTTCAGCTACATTCGAGTTCTTATCCCAGGACCAAGAAGAATAAGGCACACACAGACACCATAGAGTAAGTAGAGTAGTATTTATTAAGCAAAAGGAAAGTTCTCAGCACAGAGAGGTGCCCTGAAAGCAAGTTTTCAGAAATGGGGCTGAGTTCTGGGTCTTTTATGTGGCAAGAAGAAGGAAGGAAGTCTTCTGTGGGTTCTGCCCAAAATGGGAGGGGTAAAGTTCCCTTCTAAGGGTGTTGCATCTGCACATGCCTGGGATTGGCCAGAGTGACTCTATCTTGGTTGTTACCCATGAGTGCCTAAGTGAAACCCACCAGGGGGCTAAAACCACAAAAATGTCACGTTAATGACACTATGATGAGCTGGGCCAAGGACACTTAGGTTGATTTATTGCTCCTGTGCCTAAGTTAGGACAGTCCCTTCTGAGCATAAGGAGAAGTTCTTAACCACATTTCTTCCCATTAGCTGCAGAGGGTGGTGTAGGTACGGTACTGCTAGTGTTCCTGTGAACACTGCCCTTCTCCGGAGACCCTCCCTCTCTATCTGCCTAACCAACCTCTAACTGCCTTCTCTCTCAGCAGGAAGTCTATCTTCTATCTTGGGATGACTTGAAAGATAACCCAATAGGAGACCAGAACCTAGGTATCCAAGAATAAGGAAATGAACATGTGTCAGATGGAGAAAACAGAAACTATGGACATCAAAAGGCTAAATTAGGGCTAGATATCAAAGTCACACTGGTGCTTTTAGGAAAGGGAAGTGTAAACAGCTGAGAGTAGAACTACAATGTAGATGAGGAAGCAAAAATGCTTAGTATAGGGAAAGCACAGAGGCAGAAAGGAAAATAGAACCCACAAGGATTGTATTTTTTTCTTCTTCCTTCTTCTTTCCTATTTCTCAATAAGTACTTACAGAATACCTATAAGGCTTCATCAAGTACGCAAACACTAAGAATACTTAATATGTGTCATGAATGAGTGATCTTCAAGTAAGCATGACTCATCTAGTGATCTTCCTAATCTGTGTAAAACCCTGCCATTTGTTGAATTTGGCACCAAAGGCTCTTAAAGGCCATTTGTTGAGAATGTGTGGATAATAGGCTGACTTATATCTGTACTGGAAAAACTCTATCTTTGCCTTTGGGGAATTATGGATGTTTGTTTTTTTACCCTTAGCCGATAGAAGGGCAGTGAGATTTCTCATGTGCTGTTTAAAATCTGAATCTGGGCCAAGTACAGTCATTCACGCCTGTGATCTCAGCACTTTGGGAGGCCGAGGCAGGTGGATCACCTGCCAGGCCTCTGTCCAGGTCAGGAGTTTGAGACCAGCCTGGCCAACATGGTGAAACTCTGTCTCCACTAAAAATACAAAAACTAGCCAGGCGTACTGGCTCACGCTTGTAGTCCTAGCTACTCAGGAGGCTGAGGCAGGAGAATCGCTTGAATCTGGGAGGCGAAGGTTGCAGTGAGCCGAGATGGCACCACTGCACTCCAGCCTGGGTGATAAAGTGAGACCGTCTCAAAAAAATAAATAAATAAAATAAATAAAAATAAAATCAGAATCTGGGAAACCCCAGGGTCAATTTCTTTACCAATGGTTTTAACAAGTTAGATCGCCTGACTTGACTATGTGGCCAGAGGGACAGAAAACCCAGCTGAAAACTTCTGCTTTACCGCGCACGCGCGTGTGTGTTTTCTCTTTTCCCCTACACTGCACAGAAATAAGTTAGCCTCTCCTGAAGCCAAGATTCCTTGCACTTGATAGTTCAATCTGGTTATGAAGTATATCCCACCATAATGACCCTGGGGAATTTGCCTTTATTGTTGTTTTAAGCTACTATGTTACTGGCTAATTTTTTTATTTTTAAATTTTTATTTATTTATTTTTTGAAACAGAGTCTCTCTCTGTTGCCAGGCCGGAGTTTAGTGATGCGATCTCGGCTCACTACAATATCTGCCTCCTGGGTTCAAACGAGTCTCCTGCCTCAGCCTCCCAAGTAGCTGGGATTACAGGCGCATACCACCATGCCCAGCTAATTTTTTTTTATTTTTTATTTTTTGAGACGAAGTCTTCCTCTGTTGCCCAGGCTGGAGTGCAGTGGCGCAGCCTTGGCTCACTGCAAGTTCCACCACCTGGGTTCACGCCATTCTCCTGCCTCAGCCTCCCGAGTAGCTGGGACCACAGGCACGTGCTACCACACCCAGCTAATTTTGTATTTTTGGTAGAGACGGGGTTTCACCATGTTAGCCAGGATGGTCTTGATCTCCTGACCTCGTGATCCACCCGCCTCAGCCTCCCAAAGTGCTAGGATTACAGGCATGAGCCACCGTGCCCAGCCGTGCCCAGCTAATTTTTGTATTTGTAGTAGAGACAAGATCTCACCATGTTGGCCAGGATGGTCTTGATCTCCTGACCTCGTGATCTGCCTGCCTCAGCCTCTCAAAGTGCTGGGACTACAGGCGTGAGCCACCGTACCCAGCTGTTCTGGGCTAATTTTCTATGCAGTATGCAGCAATAGATAGATAGCTAATTAGTCAAGGCATGAATCTGGGTATCTGGATGAAATAAGGCTGAATAGTACCTTTATTTTGTGTTTCAGAGAGTTTGTTCACCCCCTCACCCCTGCACCCTACACATGCGTGAGAAGTCTGCCTTATTTTGTATGCTGGGAGAAGTGTGACTGTTGGAATACTAGCAGACCATAGACACATTCCATGGGAGGTCAGTTTTACAGAGTGAAGATGGAAGCTGAGACTAAGAAATTGGTCCTTTCAAGCTGTTTTTGCCCATGTCCGTCATAGAAATTCTTCAAGTTCCCCCAAGGGTACATATCGCAATTTGACCACCATTGGAGAAGAGGTACTATGCCATTTTGGGAAACGCTTTAAAGCAGGAAATAGTGCATGTGATGAAATAAACCCTACTCAGAAAGGTTCCAGTAGATTCACAGTTTCTGCTTCTTAGGCTACACTCAACACGGAAAGCCATCAGAAACTAGGGTCAAGCCTCAGTCAGGTCTCCTTGGGACAATAGAATACATCCATGCATTGGCCCTGCCTCCTGCCTTTGAAGTTTCTCTTCCCTGAGAGGTGGAAGACAGATGTCAGATTGCATGGTTTGTTTTAGAGAATGTTATTTTTTCTGGAATAACTTCCTGGTAGTGTGTAGATTGTATGACAGAGAACTTTTAATTGTTTCTCTCTTCCTCATACACATTTACCAAACACAGAACATCTTGTCCTTCATACATTTCACATGGCAATTCTGGATACATTTAGTCAACATAGGACATTTCAAGACATGATTCTACAATGGCTATTTCACCAGTGCATAATCACATTTTTTAAT
>NW_012102066.1:1062424-1064695 GCF_000951045.1 Mandrillus leucophaeus | reverse complement strand
TTTTGAGACGGAGTCTTGCTCTTTCACCCAGGCTGGAGTGCAGGTACAGTGGCACGATCTCGGCTCACAGCAACCTGCAGCCTCTGCCTCCCGCGTTCAAGCGATTCTTCTGCCTCTGCCTCTGCCTCAACCTCCCGAATAGCTGGAATTACAAGTGCCTGCCATCACGCCCAGGTAATTTTTTATATTTTTAGTAGAGACGGGGTTTCAGCATGTTGGCCAGGCTGGTCTTTAACTCCTGAGCTTAAGTGATCTGCCCCCCAACCCCCCAGCCTCCCAAAGTGCTGGGATTACAGGTGTGAGCTACCACACCCGGCCAGACAGGCATTTCCTGCCTCAACTGAACCTTGGCTTCGAGATGGCAGCACAAGACAGCGGGCAACCTTGGAGTAGTTGCTGCTGCTTGCTGGTTGGCATGGCAGGGATACATATGTTTTCTTGGACCTTAGCTGGCCCCAAGACATAGTTGGTCAGGTAAGGGAACTCCAGTAGTAAGAGTCAGAGGCTAGGCGGGGTGTGGGTGGGGTGGAATGGGAGTCAAGAATATGAAAGCCAGATTTCACCTCAGTGTGGCAGAGGAAATAATGAAGCTGATTCTATCCCTGCCTCCTGATCGCCACCTCTTTTGGTTCCTCAAGCTGTAGCTCTAAGCAAGGAATGAAGGATAATGTCTTAGTCCATTCAGGCTGCTGTAACAAAATATCATAAACAGAGTAGCTTGTAAACAACAGAAATTTGTTCCTCACAATTCTCCAGAAAAGTTGAAGATCAAGGCGCCAGCAGATTCTGTCTGGTGAGGGCCCACTCCCTGGTCCACGAACCCTCACATGGCAGAAAAGGCCAGGGTCTCTCTGAGGCCTCTTTCATAAGGGCACAAATCCCATCCATGAGTGCCCCACCATCATAACCTAATCACCTTCCAAAGCTCTCACCTCCTAACACCATCACCCTGGCAGTTAGGATTTCAACATATGAATTTTGGAGGGACGTCAACATTCAGGTCATAGTAGATATTTTGAATTAGGTATGTGATTGTGGTTTTCTGCTGGACTGAACTCAGTTTTCACAACTGAAAGTGAGGAATCCAAATGGCAAATCATGAAATCTGTCCAGGATGTTGTTAAAGTATAGGAAAAGGGGATTTAGTAGAATATAGTTGAAAGCACTGATTTGAGGAAAAATAATTTTTTCATATATACTCCCCACTGAGTTGAGACTCATAAAATGGTTGCTGGCTGAGGACACCAACGTTTTCTAGCTACAGATTCTCAGTGGCTTCCTGGGCATCTCCATTGGGATACCAGGCCAGGCTCTGTATGGAAGAGCAGAGATAGCAGTCATTGGTGTGCGCCCAGGAGCCAGGCTGACTGCGTGATTTCTCAGCTCTACACTTAACTAGCTTTAGAACCCTTGGCAGGTTGTTTAAGTTCTCTTTGCTTCGGTTTTTTCATTTGTGAAGTTAGGATAATAATAATTCTTTATGATATCATTGTAAGGGATAAATGATACAAGTTGGTGGGCCCTTGATGGAGCATAGTAAATGATGAACCAGGGATTTGCACCCAGTTTTATGTGACTCTAGAGTCTGTGCTGTCAATCACTGAGATATATCCATTTAAAAAATTGATTATAGGCCAGGTGAGGTGGTTCATGTCTGTAATACCAGCATGTTGGGAGACTGATGCAGAAGGATTGTTTGAGCCCAGGAGTTCAAGATCAACCTGCGTAACATAGTGGGACTTGGTCTCCACAAAAAGAAAAGAAAAAAAAATTAGCCAGGCATGGTGGCCTGCACCTGTAGTTCCAGCTAGCTACTTAGGAGGCTGAGGTGGGAGGCTCACTTGAGCCCAGGAGGTCAATGCTGCAGTGGGCTGTGATTGTTCCACTGCACTCCAGCCTGGGTAACAGAGCAAGACCCTGTCTCAAAAAATAAATAAAATAGAGTACATGTTAAAAGCACATTTTGTGTGTATACATACATATATATACACATATATATAACATGAAAATAAATTATTAAAATTATTTCCAACTAATTTTATGTTTCTTTTTCCTTATTTATTGTATTTTATTATTACTTTTGAGACAAAGTCTCAATCTGTCACCCAGGATGGAGTGCAGCGGCACGATCATGGCTCACTGCAGCATTGACCTCCTGGGCTCAGGTGATCCTCCCACCTTAGCCTCCTAAGTAGCTGGGACTACAGCTGCACGTCACCACACCTGGCTATTTTTTTTTCTTTCATTTTCTTTACTTTTTTTTTTTTTTTT
>NW_012102066.1:1039280-1061834 GCF_000951045.1 Mandrillus leucophaeus | reverse complement strand
ACTCTGTCGCCCAGGCTGGAGTGCAGTGGCGCGATCTCGGCTCACTGCAAGCTCTGCCTCCCGGGTTCACACCATTCTCCTGCCTCAGCCTCCCTAGCAGCTGGGAATACAGGCGCCTGCCATAATCATGCCACTGCACTCCAGCCTGGGCAACAGAGTGAGACCCTGTCTTAAAAAAAAAAAAAAAAGAAAGAAAGAAAGAAAATAAACTGGCCAGGCTCATGCTTGTAATCCCAGTACTTTGGGAGGCCAAGGTAGGAAGACTGCACAACACTAGGGGTTCAAGATCAACCTGGTCAATATAGCAAGATCCGTTCTCTACACAGACGTGAAAAATTGGCCAGGCATGATGGTGCATGCTGTAGTCTTAACTACTTGGGAGGCAGAGGCAGGAGGAGTGTTTGAGCCCACGAGTTTGAGGCTGCTGTGAACTATAATTGCACCACCAATCTGGAGTGTACACTATAATCTTTATAGCGTATATGTATTTCTCAACAATACATTGAACTCCTGACCTTCTGATCCACCCGCCTTAGCCTCCCAAAGTGCTGGGATTACAGTCGTGAGCCACCGCACCCCACCTGAACCTTTAAAAATACATTTGTGAGTCCTATCTATGAATTGCCTTTTGCCCATTTTTCTGTGTATTTATTTTTCCATTTTTCTTGAAGTTAAATAAAATGTATTCTGGATAATAATCCTTCCAGTGATATGATATGCAGATATCTTCTTTCTGTTTGTCATTTCATTTTCTTTGGCATCGTCTTTCATTTACTTTATGGTATCTTTTGATAAATAGATGCTCTTCGGTTATTGCAGTTCTATTTCTCAGTCCTTTCCTTTGTCCTGTGTTTTTCACACATTGTTTAATAAATATTTTCCCCCTCTAGCGTCTTAAAATATTTTCCTATTTTGGCTTCTAAAAGTTGTTATAATTTTGCCTTTTACATTTAGGGTTTTAATTCTCTCAAACTCTGTTTTTGTTGCTGTTATTGCAGAACTATTTTCCCAAGAGCCATCCTTTCTCCTCTGATCCGTGGTGGCGTTCCACCCCAGTCATGTTTCTGTGTATGCATGGGACTTCATTCTCAGTTTTCATTTCTGTTTCATAGACCTACTTTAAAAAAAAAAAAAACTCCAACTCCAACAGCTAATACAATTTTTTTTTTTTTTGACAGAGTCTTGCACTGTCATCCAGACTGGAGTGGAGTGGCCCGATCTCGGCTCACTGCAACCTCTACCTCCCAGGTTCAAGCAATTCTCCTGCCTCAGTCTCCCGAGTAGCTGGGGCTACAGGCACACGCCACCCCGCCCAGCTAATTTTTGTATTTTTAGTAGAGACAGGGTTTCACAGTGTTGGCTAGGATGGTCTTGATCTCTTGACCTCGTGATCCACCCACCTCGGCCTCCCAAAGTGCTGGGATTACAGGCGTGAGCCACCGGCACCCAGCCTACTAAATTTTGCAAACAGAGTATTTGACTGTGCTTGGCCCTTTATTCTTGTATAACAATTTTTATTATTTATTTAGGTGGTTTTATAACTTTGACAATCAGTAGTTTGTTCTCATTCACATTTACTGTAGATTTTTTAAAGTGGTGACAGGTACATGAGTAACCAAAGTAGGGAGCTTATTTGGTGAATCTTCATCCTCATTACATTTCTGGACAATGCATATGGGGACAGTCTGGGACACCCCTTATTCCTGTGGCCCAGACAGCTTCCTTGAGCTTGCTGTCCATCCACACATTTGGAGTCCCCATCACCCTATGGCAAATTTCTGAATATCTTAGACAGCTTGAGGGGTATGCTTCTTGGAGCTCACTGCATGGATGCAATTGTCAATGCTGATGGCAGTATTCTTAGGTCACCATCTGTGGATGGCAAAATGGCCCTTCTTCATCCTTCCTTTCTTTGCCAGTGCCATTCTGCCAGGTTCAAGTTGAAAAGAAAGACTGTGAGCAATTCCACAATACTTTTAGAATCAGCTGGAGATGTTGATCCTTCTTATCCAAAAATAGGGTATGTCTCTAAACTTATTTAGGTTTTCTTTAATGAAGCTCAATAAGATTTTATAATTTTATCCAAAAAAGGGTTTATATGCCTTTTGTTAGGTTTATTCCTAAGCACTTGACATTTCTTGTAAAATATGTCTTTTCTGTGTGTATTTTCCTCCAACATTTTATTTTTATAAACTTTCAAATGCAAGGAAAAATTTAAAAAGTACAATGGAAGCCAGGCACAGTGGTGCACTCTTGTAATCCCAGAATTTTGCAGGGCTGAGGTGAGAGGATGACTTAAGCCCAGGAGTTCAAGGTTGTAGTGAGCTATGATTGTGCCACTGCACTCCAGCCTGGGCGATGCAGCAAGACCCTCATTTAAAAAAAATAAATAAATGAAATAATAATACAATGAATTAGCTACATGTCCTTCACCTAGACTCAATCACTGTTAATTTCATAGTATTTGTCTTAACATCTGTCTATGTGTATGTAATTTTGGGGGACTCATTTTAACAAACTGCAAGTGGTAGAGTCATCATTTGTAACTAGAAAATCTAATTTTAGGGACACAACAAGATGTTCTAGGCATACCTTATATTTTCTTTTCTTTTCTTTTTTTTTTTTTTGAGATAGTGTCTTGCTCTGTCGCCCAGGCTGGAGTGCAGTGGCACCATCTCGGCTCACTGCAACCTCCGCCTCCCAGATTCAAGCGATTCTCCTGCCTCAGCCTCCAGAGTGGCTGGGATTACAGGCACATGTCACCATGCCCAGCTAATTTCTTGTATTTTTAGTAGAGACGAGGTTTCACCACGTTAGCCAGGATGGTCTCGATCTCCTTACTTCGTGATCCACCCACTTCGGCCTCCCAAAGTGCTGGGATTACAGGTGTGAGCCACTGTGCCCAGCCTGTATTTTCTAACTAAGCATTCACAATTGCCCATTTCCTACCCTCTGCTTTGTCTTAACCAAAGCCTTCTCTTTTTCCTATGGGCTCCTGAACTCTGCTTGCCTCCAGACCTAAGCAAAAAGAAGTAGAGCATGCCCCTTTATCAGCTTCTCCTGGGAGTCAGCTGCTCACATCAAGCCCACTTTCCTGTCAGATCTACTGGTCATTTCTTCTTACTTATCTAGCTTCCCCTTAAAAGAGGCTTTTATATCTGCTTCCTCTCCTCTACCCTAAAAAGAACCTTTTTTCTGTTTGAGTTTGAGATGCTTATACATTTCTGAGTTCAGCGTGCTCTCCCCATTTGATATGGTTAGGCTTTGTGTCCCCACCCAAATCTCAACTTGAATTGTCATCCCCATAATCCCCATATGTCAAGGGAGAGACCAGGTGGAGGTAACTGGATCATGGGAGTGGTTCCCCCATGCTGTTCCCATGATAATGAGTGAGTTCTCATGAGATCTCCCTTTGCTCAGCACTTCTCCTTCCTGCCTCCCTGTGAAGAGGTGCCTTCTGCCGTGATTGTAAGTTTCTTGAGGCCTGCCCAGCCATGCAGAAGTGTGAGTCAATTAAACCTCTTTTCTTTATAAATTACCCAGTCTCGGGCAGTTCTTCATAGCAGTATGAGAACGGACTAATACACTATTACAATAGTCTTTCTCTCTAGTTAAATTATTTCCCTAGGCTGGTTGCAGTGGCTCATGTCTCTAATCCCAACACTTTGGGAGGCGAAGGTAGGTGGATCATCTGAGGCCAGGAGTTCAAGATCAGCCTGGGCAATATGGTGAAACCCCATCTCTACCAAAAATACAAAAATTAGCCAGTCTCATAACCCAGTCTCAAAATAAATAAATAAATAAATAAAACTTTAAAAATAGGCTGGGTGTAATGACTCATGCCTATAATCCCAACACTTTGGGAGGTCAAGGCAGGTGGCTCACCTGAGATCAGGAGTTTGAGACAAGCTTGGCCAACATGGTGAAACCCCGTCTCTACTAAAAATATAAAAATTAGCCAGGCTTGGTGGCACGTACCTGTAGTCCAAGTTACTTGGGAGGCTGAGGCAGGAGAATCGTTTGAACCCAGGAGGCGGAGGTTGCAGTGAGCTGAAATCATGCCACTACACTCCAGCCTGGGTGACAGAGTAAGACTCCATCTCAAATAATAATAATAATAAAATAAAATAATTTTTTAAAAAATGATCTCCTTAAGTCCAGATTTATTTTTATTGGACATTTCTCTGCCCCAGACCTGGAATGGGCCATTTTTCCAATGAAAAGGAAATTATTCCTTTTAGTGAGTACTGGTTTATTTTTGGTGCCAGCTTCCTCTCATTGTTTTCTTCCCTCAGCAGCAACCTGGCACTGGAGTCACTATCTCCCTGGAAGTTTCAAAACCCTTTTTTTTTTCTTTCTTATAAGTGTTTGCCCCTTGTATTATCTGAATAAAACCATTATGTGGGCAGGGACCATGCTTTATTTTTTAATTGAGGACGTATGTTTTATGTCTTACGTCACTGAGTAGAAACACAGCAAACTACCTGCCCTCTCACATTTCTGCCTTCAGTTCCATAAATCCTCTTAAACTGAGAGAGTCACCCGGTCACTCTAGGATGGGACAGATACCTCAGCTTATTCACATTTTTTCCTGACTCTTCTTAAGTCCTTCTTGTTAAGTCAGAAACTGAAAAGTCTGAGATTTTCTGCTACTTGCGAGGTAACAAGTTACCCTGCCACAATTTTTTTTTTTTTTTTGAGACAGAGTCTTGCTCTGTCGCCCAGGCTGGAGTGCAATGGTGCGATCTCGGCTCTCTGCAACCTCCACCTCCTGGGTTCAAGCAATTCTCTTGCCTCAGCCTCCAGAGAAGCTGGGATTACAGGCATCTGCCACCATGCCCAGCTAATTTTTTGTATTTTTAGTAGAGATGAGGTTTCACCATGTTGGCCAGGCTGGTCTCGAACTCTTGACCTCAGGTGATCCACCCACCTTGGCCTTCCAAAGTACTGGAATTACAGACATGAACCACCATGCCTGGCCCACAAATTTTTATATACATCGTGTCAGAAAACAGGAGACCTCTGAGTCAGAGACAAAGACATGTACTCACAGCAAAAGCAGCAGCCAAGGTGACTTCAGAGCTTGGGTTCCCTGAGCCCCAATTCCCATATGGCAACATAGGGAGGGCCAGATGGTACTTATAGATGCTTCCAGGTGCAATACAGGAGGTGAAGTCTGAGTTTAGGAGGCTCACATTTTGCACAGGGCTGCAGGCAAATCTGCCCATCCTCCCTTTCAGAGAGAAACATTCTACACTGGAATGTGAGCAAACATTTCTGGGGAATGATGTCTATAAATCTCTTGGTGAAAGTTACCGTTTCGATCTTTATTTACCTAGGAATGCAAATACATTTGCTTCAGGGGAAGTCCCTGTCTTTAGCTCTCCAGGGCTGTCTGCTTGCACCAGGCATTCCTAGAAAGATAATCCTGGCGCACAGGAGTAAAACATGTAGGAGTGCTGAAGATTCACAGCCATCTCAACATCTCTGAAGTTTTTTTTTTCCCCCTTAAATTTCTCCTTTTGGACATTCCCGTTCACTTTCCTTTTAAAAATCTCAACCTTTCCAACAATTTCAATTGTGAGAATTTCCAAATCAAGTGCTCAATATCAAAACTCTGTGGTGACAAACTTGAAGTGTTGAATCAGACTATGTCAGCAGAAAGCACAATTATCAATGATGTATGGGACAGCAATCTTGAATTAAAGAAGAAGGTGGGAAAGCCCCAAATCTCTCATAAATTATTATTATTATTATTATTATTATTAAGCACACGTCTGCTGGCAGGAAACAATTTATTTTAAAGATGACCTGTTACATTAGGTATTTGTATTGAATGTTACCTTATGTGTTGAAAAGGGAGTGAAGAGAGAATATATATGTAATTTCTTGCGTATGGATAACATTGATGTAAGTATAACCAAAATACCAATGTAAGATTTGTGCACCAACCTAATAACACGAGCATGATTGATAGGTTTATCAGTAGTTTGGCTTATTGTTCAGTGAATATCCACTCCCCTCTCCCTTCTACTGTGAGGAGATTATACTTCTTGGGCCTGGCCCTGTGACTTGCTCTGGCCAATGGAATACTAATGGAATAGACAGGAGAGAGACCTTGAATATGTTTGACTTGGTTCTTGGTTTGACAGAGCTCTCCTAGTCCTGCCATTGTTCATAAGAACACCATGTCCCACTGCTTCTTCAGCCTGGGCCCCAGAATAAGACTCAAGAAACAGGTATGAGCACAACCTGAACCCTGGAGCCTAGGCATCTGAGTGTCAGTCTGAGGCACAATTACTAGATGACCTACAGGCCTGCCAGAAAGATAAATAAATTCTTGGTCAGGCATGGTGGCTCATACCTGTAATCATAGCACTTTGGGAGGCTGCGGCAGGTGGATCACCTGAGGTCAGAAGTTCAAGACCAGCCTGACAACATGGAAAAACCCCATCTCTGCTAAAAATATAAAATTAGCTGGGCGTGGTGGGGCATGCCTGTAATCCCAGCTACTCAGGAGGCTGAGGCAGGAGAGTCGCTTGAACTCAGGAGGCAGAGGTTGTGGGGAGCTGAGATGGCACCATTGCACTCCAGCCTGGGCAACAAGAGTGAAACTCTATCTCAGAATAAAAGAAAAATAAATTCTTAAATTACCTGGGCATGGTGGTACATGCTGTAATCCCAGCTACTCGGGAGGCTGAGGCAGGAGAATCACCTGAACCAGCAAGGCAGAGGCTGCAATGAGCTGAGATCATGCCACTGTACTCCAGCCTGGGAGACAGAGCAAGACCCCCCCCCAAAAAAAATAAAAGAGGAATTCTTGTTGTAAGCCACTTGGTTTTGGGATGTATGTGTGTTTTGTTGTTGTTGTTGTTTTGTTTTGTTTTGAGATGGAGTCTCGCTCTGTCACCCAGGCTGGTGTGCAGTGGTGTAATCTTGGCTCACTTCAATTTCTGCCTCCTGGGTTCACGTGATTCTCCTGCCTCAGCCTCCCGAGTAGCTGGGACTACAGGCGCCCGCCACCATGCCTGGCTAATTTTTTTGTCTAATTTTTGTATTTTTAGTAGAGACAGGGTTTCACCACGTTAGCCAGGATGGTCTCGATCTCCTGACTTAATGATCCACCCACCATGGCCTCCCAAAGTGCTGGGATTACAGGCATGAGCCACTGCGCCTAGCCCTAAAAAGGGGAGGCATAAATAATCCACCCCTTGTTTAGCATATCATCAAGAAATAACCATAAAAACAGGCAACCAGCAGCCCTCAGGGCTGCTCTGTCTATGGAGTATTATTTTATTCCTTTACTTTCTTAATAAACTTGCTTTTACTTTATGAACTTGCCCTGAATTCTTTCTTGTGCAAGATCTAAGAACCCTCTCTTGGGGTCTGAATTGGGACCCCTTTCCAGTAACATCTTTCTGGTGACCCAGATGGGACCTAGTGTGGAAACCCCCAACCCAAAGGCTAACTCTGGGTAAGTGGTGGGGTCTGATAACATCTTTCTCATGAACCACAAAAGGGACAATACTGAAAATACTTCTCAACCCAAAGGAAATAGACTTTAGCACTAATTGGCTAGCTTTGGTAATTGGGGAACCCGAGTAAAGGATGGGATTGGGTTAGAGGTACAACTTAGGGGAGTTAGAGTCTCTCCTGAAACAGAGTGGGTTAGAGACCCATCTTAATAAAAGGCAAGAATTCTTAACCAACCTTGGGTTAGAGGCCCAGATGAGGAGTTATCCCTTCTAAGATTTAGGGAGTTAGAGGCCTCTCTCAGTAAAGTCCTTCTTGGTTGAGAATGGCTTTGACACTATTAACTGCTATTCTCTTTCAAATAATCTTCCTTGCACTCTTTGCTGACAGCTATGGGTGACAGGATTAGGCATGAACAGGAGCTTTTTCTTCCCTAAAAGGGGAAACTTAAGAGTGAATGGGACTGCTGAGAAATATCCCTTCACAGCTGACAAGAGGCCACCTGAACTCTTGATTCAGTGTCACTGGAATGGGTGGGTCTTTCTCTGAAATCTCTGAGATCTTTATCTTCCCCATCCAGCCACAGCAAGGCTTTTCTCTCTCTCCTTTCCCTTTCTTATTTTTTCTATTACTCAGGGTCACCACCTGGCCCAGAGATCACAAGTTGAAACTCCTGGTCAGAGGTTGGATTAATGATGATGGGGCCCAACAAGGGGCAAGTTTGAGCCTTGCCAGTTTGATACTGGGTGCTAAGCAGAGTGGCAGGTCATAAACTGCTTAACTTTTAAAAATTGTACAGTTTATTTTATGTTATTTATTTATTTTTGAGACAGAATTCTGTGCTGTTGCCTAGGCTGGAGTGCAGTGGCAAAATCTCAGCTCACTGCAACCTCCACCTCCTAGATTCAAGTGATTCTCCTGCCTCAGCTTCCCAAGTAGCTGGGATTACAGGCACATACCACCATGCCCAGCTAATTTTTGCATTTTTGGTACAGACAGGGTTTCACCACATTGTCCAGGCTGGTTTCCAACTGCTGACCTCAAGTGATCCACTCTGCTTGGCCTCCCAAAGTGCTGGGATTACAGGCCTGAGCCACCATGTCCAGCCTCAATTCATTTTAAAGCATTACATTCTAGATGAGGCCTGGGGACATGTGGGATTAGCCATGCCCCCAGCTATGCAAAGAAGGTTATAAAGAAAAAAGATTTTATATAATAAAGGATCTTGTATGGTAAATTCTTATCCTAAAGTAAAATGGTTGTTTGACAAGAGGAATGTTTAGGACAAGTCAGAAAGTCCAAGCATGTTATAAATGGTCTGTGTAAGTTGTAAAAAAATTATAAAATATAATTTATGCAAAAATGTTGTATAATTTAAAGGTAATTAGGCCTCCTAAATGCATCATAAAATGCCACTATAACTTGTAACTGTACAACTTGTCTGCTTTACAGCTAGGTAAGGCCTGGGACACATAAAATTAAATGCTAAAAAAAAGAATCAGACCTTATCTGCACTTCTGTCTGCTGTCCTAGGTTCCATACCTAATTAAAAGCCTGAACTTACCAAAGTTTTCACCAAAAGTAAAAGTCACTAAGAGTTAACAGTGTAATGTGTATTTATGACTACTGAAGAAACAGTTTTACATGCAAGGTGTGTAAGAAAAGTAAACTTTGTTTTTAGTAAAAGCTTATTAAAAGACATGGGCATGTACATTTTTTTGCCTAAAGTGTTAAAGGATTGTTTTAAGTGAAATAGGAAAGTTCTAAAGGTTTAAATAAGTTGTAAACATTTTATTAAAAAAAAGTTATTACAAAAATCTGTGTGTGAACATATTGGCTCAAGTTAAAGGGATATTATGCAGGTTTTTTTGGAAACTAAACATTGGAATAAAAGCACAACAGGTTTCTCTTAAAGCAAAAATCTGCTTATACTCTGCTCTTTAACAAACATTGTAAGGGTTATAAAAGAGGTTTATAAAAATCTTACCTTATGGTCAAACTGATTAAAATTAAATACATTTGTCTATAAGGTTTTATTAAAAACTGGATTTGACAGTAATAATATGCTAATGTAAAAGTGACATTTGGCTTATTTTGTATAAAAATCATACAGGAAGCACTGTCAAATATAAAATAATGTTTAGTTTCTTTGGGCTATATTTGTATAAATCTGTTATTGGTATGTGTTCCAAAATAATTCTAATATAACTTAGTGTATATTATTAATAATTGTAATTGTTACATAAAATCATTGTATGCCACAGAGGTAACTAAATTTCTCTGTCAATTGTGTTTTTAACTGTGGCTGTCCTAAGACATTTTGTCATCCATAGACACTTGTTGTCTTGTTTTATTCCTCTTTAAAAAAATGGTTTATAATCAGCTATAGGACTCTAACAGGTGCTCTTAAATTCAGGTTTCTAATAACTGTGAATACTGTAATATTAAAATAGAGGAAAAAACTTTCAGGACTCATGGAAAGCTGAAATGTTCATAAATATCAAACAGGAATTAACTGCATGGACTAAACTAATAGAAGCTATTTACAGCTTTTAACAATTAAGTATACTCCTGTAAACAAAATGTGGAGCATATTTGTTTCTCTCTACCTGATTTCTCCAAAATATGGAAACAATTTGTAAGTATTCTTAATTTATGGCAATATATAGTTAAATCACACTGCCACCCCACTGAGATCCTTCCCTAATCAAACTAGCCAAGATCCCAATAGGGGCATGCAATAGGGGACAAATATAGTTATTTGCATAAGTGCAATAAAAATCCGTTTTCTTTTGTAACAGGATGCAATTGGAAAAACTGGTTATTTTACCAAGGCTTTAACTGGAATGGTGTGTTTTCCTTTAAGGAATTAAACTTAACTTATAGAGCCAATAAAATCCCTTGGGAGAAGTGGCCTCAAACCTTACCTACACAGCCCCTGTAGGGTTTCTGACCTGTGGTAAGTGAAGAATGTCACTTTCTAACAGGCCCAGGAGCCCCAAGTTATTCTGGAACCTCAAGAGGAGAGGAATTTACCCAACTCATAGGTATTTAAGGATACAAACCCATGGCAGGGCTCGGCTCTAAAAAAAAATCTTATCTAAGATTCCTTCTATGGAACAGATTTCCATCAAAGCCAATTTACAAAAAGCTTATGTGAAAAATAATTATTCTTGCTACACTTTATACAAATAATCAGGCCAAGTATAATAAAGCAAGTTGGTCTTACCATAATTTGTCTTTAATAAAAATGGGAAACTGGAGAAAGAAAACTTATGTTTCAAGAACTGTGGTACACTTGTTATTAAGTTCTAGTCTCATCAGTCACTTTAAAAATTTTTTTCCTGCAAGTTAAACTGACTCTGCTTATTCCTGAAAATCAACCAGTAATCTCTAACTGCTTCTCAAAAGAAACAAGAGGGATGGGTAATGTCAAAATCTGAATCAATATCTAGTTCTGGGCACATACTGGAATCATCTAGCAACCCCATATCAGCTTGGTTCTAACAGTTGCCCAGTTCATAGAAAGCCTTCTAACTTAGTTTACTTGGGATAATTTTGCTTATGTTGCTTTACTGTTGTGAAATATATTGCTCTTGTACTCTTTGTACAGCAATGCAAAATAAGCTTACTCAACGTTTTCTGAAACACTTATTAATCTTCCAAATATCACCTTTTGTTGGAATTCAAAAGTTATAAATGGCCCTAAACATACCACTGCTTTTTCTTTTTTTTAGACAAAAATCTCACTCTGTTGCACGGGCTGGAGTGCAGTGGTGCAATATTAACTCACTGCAACCTGTGCCTCCCCGGTTTGAGCGATTCTCATGCCTCAGCCTCCTGAGTAGCTAGGATTACAGGCACCTGCCACCATGCCTGGCTAATTTTTGTATTTTCAGTAGAAACAGTGTTTCACCATGTTGGCCAGGCTGGTCGCAAACTCCTGACCTCAGGTGATCTACCTGCCTCAGCCTCCCAAAGTGTTGGGATTACAGGTGTGAGCCACCATGCCCAGCCCAATGCTTTCTAACTAAACTCCTCTCTACCCTAAACACAAAAGACCCTAATAGTTAGGCAGGAATATCATCGCCCCTATTCAGCATAAAGAAGTTACAGAAAATGGATCTTTGTCCCTCTGCAGCCTTTAGGATTAAGGGTTCTCTTACAAAAGGAAGGTGGGAAATGTCAGAGGCGTTGGAACCAGAGCAACTCCATCTTGAAAAGGAGCTGGGTAAAATAAGGCTGAGACCTACTGGGTGGCATTCCCAGACAGTTAAGGCATTCTGATTCATAGGATGAGATAGGAGGTCAGCACAAAATATAGGTCATAAAGACCTTGCTGATAAAAAACAAGTTATGGTAATGAAGTCAGCTAAAACCCACCAAAACCAAGATGGTACCAAGAGTGACCTCCAGTCATCCTCACTGGTACACGCCCACCAGCGCCGTGACAACTTATAAATGCTATGACAACGTCAGAAAGTTATTCTATATGGTACAACAATGAGAGACATGAATAATCTACCCCTTGTTTAGCATATCATCAAGAAATAACCATAAAAATGGGCAACCAGCAGCCCCTATGGAGTAGCCATTATTTTGCTCCTTTACTTTCTTAATAAATTGCTTTCACTTAAATTTAGACTCACCCTGAGTTCTTTCTTGCATGAGATCCAAGAACCCTCTCTTGGAGTCTGGATCAGGACCCCTTTCCAGTAACAAAAGTAGATTAGAGATTATCAGAGGTTGGGGAGTTATTGCTTAATAATTAGAGTTTATTTTGGGCATGTTGAAGTTTCAGAAGTAAATAGTGGTGATGGCTGCTCAACATTGTGAATATCATTAATTAAGCTATACACCTAAAATAGCCAAGATGGCAAATTTTGTGTTATATATACTTTACCACAATTTGTAAATGAATAATGAATTAGCCAAAATATATTGAAATGGGTTAATTGTATTGCATGTGAATTATATCTTGACATAGTTGTTAGGGGCAAAAAGGGCATTCACAATTTCAACCCTGCTGAAAAGACACAATTCTGCAGTGCTAGTAAGAGGAGTTAGGACACAGGATAAGGTTGACATGTAATTATTAAGTAAGCGTATGCAAGCTTAAAATCCAAAAAATAATAAAGGAAATGCAAAGCCAGTAATTGAGGACAGAGCCACTCGTCTCCTAGTTTTCATGTTTTGCTATTCAATACTTACTATTTGTCTAACTTCCTAGAACTTGCAACATTGTCAGTGTCCAGCTGCCTTAATATTCCAGGGAGCACTGCTGAGACTGTTTTGGCTTTTGCATGATAAGTAATTATAATGCTATAAGAGAGGCACACCTGAGTCCTGGGATTACCCCTTTACCTCTATTTAAGTTTATCTATTTAGGTTTATCTATTCCATTCCAGTAATAATTACTTACCGCTATTTTAAAAAAGAAAACAGGTTTTTTGACATCAGCTGTTGCTATTCTATACGTTATCTTCTTTCTGCAAGGGAAGGTATCCTTATCTCCGTTCTGGATCTGAGCCTGAAATTTGGCCACCTTTTCTTGATTCATGCTGATGGTGAACCTGAAGCAGGAGGCTCTTTCAACACCAGCAAGTGGCAACAGCAAAATGGCAGCTCTGATGCAAACAGAGAATGGAGACCATCGGCAGTTAGTTTTAAGCAAATGAGTTTCTAGATTCTCAACTTCTGTCTATGCTTTTTCTTAAAAGAGATCTTCTATCATGCTAACTCTCAGATGTTACCCAGTCCTCCTCTTTCAGCTTCCCATTTACATCCAAGCTCCTGCTACTTATATACACCCACTATGGTGCATTGCTTATGGGAGGAGAAACCTCTAGGGCTCCAGGAGGGATACATTTCTAAATATTAGTGTTGGCCAATGAGGAAGTGGATGACTCTGATGATGGAGTAATGCATCTTTTGCAAGTTAGATGTTTTCCAATTCTTTGCTTTCAACAAAACTGAAAGAGAGCTGAAAAAGTTGACACATCAAATTTCATTAAAAATCAACTTCTGATAATCAGTAACTATGTGGGTTTTGGCATATACTTCAGAAAGAGTTCACATAATTGAATGAAATCACCATAATAAAACCCCCTCTATTCCATTCTACCTATTTCTGCTACAAGGAGTCAAATAAGAACAAATCGATACTTAAAGAAAGGCCTTTTTCAAAAAGACTTATGTAATGGGGGTGGCAGGGGGAAAGCTATTGTGAAAGAATACTCCACTGGAGCAAACAAGGTTAGAAGGAACAAAGTATGGGGGAAATGGAATCAGAGAGTGGCACATTGGACAATTTTTCTTTGCAGTCAGCTAATTCTGGAAGGGTCATTAAGGAAGTTGTTCCACATTCTAATGCTTGTTTAAACTCAACGACAGGCCAAAGTTCAGCAGCCTGAGGGGAAAAGAGAAGCCTAACTAGAGTTTGGTCAAGTCAGATTAGCAGGCATTTTGTCCAGACTGGTCAGTGCAAACAGTTCATCTAATCATTTATGAGACAAAATAATGGGAATTTGGAGAGCCTGTATTGTCTTTGTCTTAGGTAAATAAGACATTTAGGGAAGGGTGGATTTTTGCAGTAAGCCATTTCCAGGACCACAAAAGAGTGGAGGGATTTTTAAACTATTGCTATTTTCCAGGAGTATGATGCCCAGGTAAAGTTCAACATTGCCAAAGTTTTTTTTTGTTTTTTTTGTTTTTTTGTTTTGAGACAGAGTTTCGCTCTGTCACCCAGGCTGGAGTGCAATGGTGCCATCTTAGCTCACTGCAACCTCTACCTCCTAGGTTCAAGTGATTCTCCTGCCTCAGGCTCCTGAGTAGATAGGATTACAGGCATCTGCCCCCATGCCCGGCTACTTTTTTGTATTTTTAGTAGAGATGGGGTTTCACCATGCTGGCCAGGCTGGTCTCGAACTCCTGACCTCAGATGATTCACCCTCCTCGGCCTCCCAAAGTGCTAGGATTACAGGCGTGAACCACTGCGACTGGCCCCATTGCCAAAGGTTTACATGGATTTGATGCTGAACCCTGTGCATTTTATTAAAAAGTCATCAGCATCCACACAACATCCATTTCACTAAGGTAAGTATTTCTGGTAATGTTTTACTTCCATGAGTACCCACTAACTCAGCTGCTAGTGTTAAGTTCAGGAATGACAGAAGGACTCATTAGATCCAATTTGTTTCCATAATATAGATGCTCATTCCATGCAAACTGCTTCATTATGCAGAGTCCACAATTACATTTTTGGCATCCTGATCATTTTATCTAAGGATCCAAGATCACAAGGATTTCTTAAGCAGTTGCTGGTATTTTTCAACAAAATTACTCCGCTTCTTTATACTGTAATGCTGGTCTTCTGTAATGCCTTGCATGCCCCTATTGGGATCTTGGCTAGTTTGATTAGAGAAGGATCTTGGTAGGGTGGCAGTGTGATTTAACTATGTTGTCCCTCCCTGCCCCTTACAGGTACTAGGGCCACTATGAAGATCAGATTTTCCTAGGCTTAGAGCTCTTGGCTTTTCTTTTCCCTTCTCTTTGTCAATGCTTTCATTTCCAACAAAGCCATAAGAAATGACCACAGGATAGTATTTCTAGTTTTTCCCTGCTTCGCTTGCTTCTCTTTTTTCAACCAATTTAATCAGTTCTTACTGAATCAGATCAAAGTTTTTTTAAATTTCACTGATAAGAGCAATTCTTGGATGGAGTTATATCAAACAACATGATGGTTAAGCAATCTTTCAGGCATCAAAATTATCTGTTCCCTGTTCATCTTCTTACAACATGAGAGTTTTGCCTCTGTGGGGTAAGAGGTCTTCTTATCAATCGCCACTTTATTTTTAATTTAACTTTTCTTTTTCATTACTCCCAAAGCATTGGAATCAATCGCCACTTTTGATACAAATCTGGATTGATGGAAAGACTAACAAAACAATGCAGTTCCTTCCTTCTTTCCTTCCTTCCTTCCTTCCTTCCTTCCTTCCTTCCTTCCTTCCTTCCTTCCTTCGACAGAGTTTCACTCTTATTGCCCAGGCTGGAGTGCAATGGTGCAAACTCGGCTCACTGCAACCTCCACCTTTGCAGTTCAAGCAATTCTCCTGCCTCAGTCTCCCAAGTAGCTAGGATTACAGGCATCCGCCACCACACCTGACTTGTATTTTTAGTAGAGACAGGGTTTTGCCATGTTGGCCAGGCTGGTCTCCATCTCCTGACCCCAGATGATCCACCTACCGCAGCCTCCCAAAGTGCTGGGATTACAGATGTGAGCCACCTCACCTGGCTCCAAACAATGCAGTTTCAATACCAGTTTACTTATCTTATTCAAAGGACGCAGGACAGGTAGTTCAGCATGCAAGCAAGCACTGTTTTGAGCAAAAGGCCTTACAATATCCCAAGCATAGCTTCCAAGACTTGTCATTTCATGGGTCATTTCATGGGTCATGCTCAGTTACAAGAGCTGAAGGTAAAGCAAGATGGACCACCTTGACACTGGAAGCTCTTCAACTATCTGCTCTTTGACTTTTTATAACCTATTCGTCATATTGTTCCTCAGGGTGTGTATAACTTAATAAATAACTTTTTTTTTTTTTTTGAGACAGGAGTCTCACTCTGTTGCCCAGGCTGGAGTGCAATGGCCCGATCTTGACTCACTGCAACCTCTGCGCCCCAAGTTCAAGCGATTCTCCTGCCTCAGCCTCCTGAGTAGCTGGGATTACAAGTGCGTGCTACCACACCTGGCTAATTTTTGTATTTCTAGTAGAGACGGGGTTTCACCATGTTGGCTAGGATGGTCTCAAATTCATGACCTCATGATCCGCCCGCCTCAGCCTCCCAAGTTTCTGGGATTACAGGTATGAGCCATCGCGCCCAGCCATAAATAACATTATTTGGGGGCAGCTATACCACATCAATGAAAGGTGATACAACAAATAGCCTAGACAACCAGATACACTTCAGGTGCAAAAAGCATGGTCCACACAACATTCTACACTTACTGTAACTTAGTACATTTTGAGAACTAATTTTGCAAGAAAGTAAATTCAGGGTCAGCTTCCAGGTGTCCCTGGACCTGGACCAAGAGTTTCAATTCTCTCATAATTGTTTTTCTTACAACGTTTAAGAATTATTTTTTTAAAGCATATTTACTTTTTGTGATTGTTTGTTTACCACTAATAACTGTAGTGATCATTTAATCCATAGGAAACATTGACCATTTAGAACTTTAAGATTACAGGAAATAAAAACAATTTAAAATAATTTCATTTCATAGACATATTTTGCTGATAGGAATATAAGATGATTAATAAAAGACTTTTGAACACACATTAAAATCCAATTTTATGGGGAAAAGGAATGAAAAATTTTTTCAAAGAAAATAAATTATATAAAATGTCTGTCTATTGAAGAAGAATGTTATTTTCTCTGTTGTTTGATGAATGATGGAATATACCAAAACCCTATGCTGTTTAGATTCCAGTAGATACACTTCAAAAAGTAATATAACTTCTATTTTTATGTATTTATTTATTTATTTAGACAGAGTCTTACTCTGTCACCCAGGCTGGAGTGCAATGGCACAATCTCGGCTCACTGCAACCTCTGCCTTCTGGGTTCAAGCGATTCTTCTGCCTCAGCCTCCTGAGTAGCTGGGACTACAGGTGCTTGCCACCATGCCTGGCTAATTTTTGTATTTTTAGTAGAGACGGGGTGTTAGCCAGGGTGGTCTCGATCTCCTGACCTCGTGATTTGCCCACCTCGGCCTCCTAAAGTGCTGGGATTACAGCCGTGAGCCACTGCGCCTGGCCAAGCCTGGCTATTTTTTTGTATTTTTAGTAGAGACGGGGTTTCATCATGTTGGCCAGGCTGGTCTTGAACTCCTGACTTCATGATCCAGCCACCTCAGCTTCCCAAAGTGCTGGGATTATAGGTGTGAGCCACTGCACCCAGCCAAACAAAGTAATATAAATTCTATGTTTAAAGGTCAATATTTACACTACGTCTGAAATTATGTTCTTTGAAACAAGTTAGAAGTAGGTGAGGAAGAACATACCTTTTTGAAGTTATTTTAGGTGTACTGAGAAAAAGTTAAGTTTAACAGAGAGAAGGGATGACTGAATTATGTAAAACTATATGACTATCTGAGAGTTCTTTTGGTACGCTTTTAATCTAGCCATAGCCCTTAGATCTATCCTCACCGTAAGACACACATGTTTTTCTCCAATTACTTTAGGAGCTACTACGGTATGTCAAAGATCATGTCACTTGATTTTATTTATCTTTTCATTGCAACACTATTCACAACTTGTCACTTTTTTAAGAACACAAGGTCAGTTAGGTAGACTGGATGAGGATTCTTAGTTTTTCATACTCTGTATCCAAATTTTACCTTGACACCCTTTGCCATGTGACTTTGCAGTTCTCCCCACTAGGGAAGGAATGTATATGCTATGAGTTACTTTGACTAGTGAAATATGAGTTGAGGCCTGGCATGGTGGCTCACACCTGTAATCCCAGCACTTTGGGAGGCCAAGGCGGGTGAATCACCTGAGGTCAGGAGTTCGTGACCAGCCTGGCCAACATGGTGAAACTCTGTCTCTACTAAAAATACAAAAATTAGCCGGGCATGGTAGCAGGTGCCTGTAATCCCAGCTATTTGGGAGGCTGAGACAGAAAAATCACTTGAACCCGGGAGACGGAGGTTGCAGTGAGCCGAGATCACGCCACTGCACTCCAGCCTGGGCAACCAAGAGCGAAACTCTGTCTCAAAAAACAAACAAACAAAATAATAAAAAAAGAAAATAACTATGAATCGAAGGAACAGTGTGGCAGTTCTTGCTTCAAGAGACAATAATTTCAGATATGTTACTGTGATTATTTATTTATGTATGTATGTTTGTTTTTTTTTTTTTTTTTGTGAGATGGAGTCTCGCTCTGTCGCCCAGGCTGAAGTGCAGCGGCACCATCTCAGCTCACTGCAACCTCCACCTCCTGGGTTCAAGCGATTCTCCTGCATCAGCCTCCTGAGTAGCTGGGATTACAGGTGCGTGCCACCATGCCTGGCTAATTTTTGTATTTTTAGTAGAGATAGGGTTTCACCATATTGGTCAGGCTGATCTCAAACTCCTGACCTCGTGATCCACCTGCCTTGGCCTCCCAAAATGCTGGGATTACAGGCGTGAGCCACTGCACACAGCTGTTCCTGTGATTTTTTTTTTTTTACGAAAATTTATGAGTTTTTCCTTTGAGTGAGAAAACTGGTGATATTTGAATAATGGCTGAAGAATAGTACTGTATAAATGTTAATTTCCCAGTTATGATCGCTGTACTGTGATTGTGTAAGACATTAACACTAGGGAACACTGTGTAAAAGATATACAAGAACTCTGTACTATTTTGGAAACACTGTAGTAAGTCTAAAATTATTTCAAAACAAAAAGTTTAAAGGACATGCCCCAGTTAGCTGCTGGTCCCAAGAACTGAGGAAACATATTGAGCAGTCCTGAACCCAAGTAGAAGCCTGGAGCCACACTCAGGCAACCTATAGCCTAAAGCAAAGTTGCTCCAGCCCATGCAAAGGTCCATGAACTTGTTGTTGTAAGTCTGAGACATAAGGAGGTGTGTTACGAAGCATTATTGTGGTAATAACTGACTGTATTAGTCCATTCTCACACTGCTATAAAGAATTGCCCGAGACTTGGTAGTTTAAAGGAAAGGGGTTTAATTGACTCACAGTTCTGCAGGGCTGGGGAAGCCTCAGGAAACTTATAATCATGGTGAAAGGGGAAGCAAAACCTTCCTTCTTCACAGGCAGCAGGAAGGAGAAGTGCTGAGCAAAACAGGGGACATCCCCTGATAAAACCATCAGATCTCATGAGAACTCACTCACTATCATGAGAACAGCACGGGGGATCCACCCCCAGGATTCAATTACCTCCCACCAGGCCCCTCCCACGACATGTGGGAATTATGGGAACTACAATCCAAGATGAAATTTGGGTGGGGACACAGCCAAACCATATCACTGATGAATATAACGTGTTGGGGGCCGCACCAGGGGTGGTGGAGAATGAAAGAACACACACAAAGACAAAGACACACAGAGAACATGGCGGCCGCACTCAGAGCCTCCGCCTCACTTTATTTATACTCCATAAACCTCACGTCAGCAGAAAGAATGCAATGCAAAACAAACTTTCTTTTCCCACATGTAACTTTCTACTCAGTACCTTGTTTCTATAGTCTTTCTTATCTACCCGCCTTCTTGGCGCCTACGGGAGTTCATTAAAAGTTCAGTTGGAGATACTGTCCTTGAGCCCTATCTATTCTCAGCATACTGTTTTCAAAGGCCCCTGCAATAACGGGTCAAAATAGCTTGCCTTTAATGTGTGTGTGCACATATGTGCATGTATATCTGTATGCCCACGTATTTTAATCCAACACTTCTTTACTTATGCAAGTCAAAGTCAGGCCAAGTCAAAGGTCCTCTATAATTGATGAGCTTTCCTTTGAGAATGAAATAAGAGAGATTTGATAACTTGATTAATTCATAGACACCACCTTAACTAAGTGATCAGAGTTAACATCACCAGTAATGAGATATATCAACATAATGTAGTCCCTTACATAATGCACCAAGAAGGGGGCAACATACCTGCTGTGGAATTCTTGCCAAAAATGCATAACCTCTGTCTAATTATAAGAAAATATCAGACACACCAAATTCAGCTACTCTCTGTAAAATAACTAATCAGCAGCCCTCAAAAGTATCAAGGTAATGAAAGACAAAGAAAGACTGAGGAACTGTCACAGATCGGAATAGACTAAGAAGACATGATGACTTAGAGAAATGCAGGATCCTGGATTAGACCTTGGACCAGAGAAAGAATGTTAGTGGGAAAACTGGCAATATTTGAATAACGGCTGAAGAACAGTATTTAGGAATGTTAATTTCCCAGTTTTGATCATTGCACTATGGTTGCGTAAAGTATTAACACTAGAGGAAGCTGGGTAAAAGATATTACAGGAACTCTACTATTTTGGAAACTTTGTGTTAAGTCTAAAATTATTTCAAAATGAAAAGTTTTAAAAAACATCAGGAATGAGGCCATTTATCTTTAGAGTAATACATTTTAAGGAATCTTTAGGGTTTCCATTTAGGATAATATTTGCCAGACCTCATGAAATTAAATAAAAACCTCTGAGGTGGGAATGAAGCATTGGTATTTTTTTAAAACCCTATAGGCGATCCAATTTGCAGCTAAGTTTAGTAACAAGTGGTACAGACAATAACCATCAAATGAACACCAATGTACCCACCACCCAGTTTAAGAAATATCCAGTTTTGTTTGTTTGCTGAGGTGTCATGGCAAGAAATGTCTAGTTTTAAGAAATATGCAGTGGACTCTTCTCTGATCCTGCCTGCAAATTTCTTCAACCTGATTTTAGTTTTCCTCATTCTCTAATCAGGTTTAATTTAATTTAATCATAGTTTAATCAAATATGCATGTATCCTTAAAACATATAGTTTTAAACATATAGTTTTATTTTTACATGTTTAACTTAATATGAATGAAACCATATTATAAATATATTTTTGGCAGCAAGCTTTTTTCTTACTCAACATTGTGTCTATGAAATGTATAGATTTTAATTCACGTAGCTGCAGTTTATTTTCATTGCTTTCAGTATTTTATTATATTGTTATATTAGGATTTATTTGTCCATTCTACTTGAGAACATAAGGGCTGTTTCTAGTTTTTTGTTATGATACATAATATAGCTTTGGACATTCTTGTTTGCCTCATTGTGCCCACATGTAAGAGTTTCTCCTGAGCACATGCCCAGTAAATGGAATTGCTGAGTCACAGGGCACATCCATTTCAGGTTTTCTAGATAATGGCAAATTGGTTTCCAAAATCAATACACCAATTTGGAGTCCCATCAGCCGTGCGTAGGGTTGCTTATTGCTCCACATCCTTGCCATCTTTTGATTGCATAAAACTTAACTCTTACTTTTTTTTGTTATATGGTGGGTATAAAACTATCTCATTATGGTTTGAATTTGCCTTTCTCTGTTAAGTAGTGAGACTGTGCTTCTGTTCGTGTTTCTGTGGGTTGTATACTCATGAAATGTCTGTATATGCATTTCTTCCATTTTTCTCATGGGTTGTCTGGTATTTCTTTTTTCTAATTTTTTTTTTTGAGACAGAATCTCGCTGCACTGCCCAGGCTGGAGTGTAGGGGTGATCTCGGCTCACTGCAACCTCCACCTCCTGGGCTCAAGTGATTCTCGCGCCTCAGACCCCTGAGTAACTGGGATTACAGGCACATGCCACCACGCCTGGCTAATTTTTGTATTTTTTTAGTAGCGACAGGGTTTCACCATCTTGGCCAGGCTGTTCTCCAACTCCTGACCTCAAATGATGTACCCAGCTCAGCCTCTCAAAGTGCTGGGATTACAGGTGTGAGCCACTGTGCCCAACCGAGTTGTTTGGTATTTCTTTCTTACTTGTAGAAGTTAGTTATATTTTTCTCAATTATAATTCTTTGTCAGTTATGTGCCAAATGTCTCCCAGTTTGAAGCTTATACTTTCATTTTTATTGTGGTATCTTCTTAATTTTAATATAACAGAATTTATCAATCTTTCCCTTTATACGATTTTCTTCTTTTTCCTGTTTTAAATGATGGACTTTTAGAACTTGGAACTATGTGATTTTAAATATTATGATAAATACATAAGAATACGTAATACAAAAAAGTGAAACAACTGGTATATATATAGGACAAGAAAAGATAAAATGATCCCTTTCAGCTAATTATAAGATTTATGTGGCCAGCACGGTGGTTCACGCCTGTTATCCCAGCACTTTAGGAGGCCGAGGTGGACGGATCATGAGGTCAGGATTTCGAGACCATCCTGGCTAACATGGTGAAACCCCATCTCTACTAAAAATACAAAAAATTAGCCGGGCGTGGTGGTGGGCACCTGTAGTACCAGCAACTCGGGAGGCTGAGGCAGGAGAATGGCATGAACCCAGGAGGCGGAGCTTGCAGTGAGCCAAGATTGT
>NW_012102066.1:1037808-1038385 GCF_000951045.1 Mandrillus leucophaeus | reverse complement strand
AAAAAAAAAAAAAAAAAAATCAATAACCTTGTGTATATGTATGTTTATATAGTTGGAAGTTTATCTTCAGGGTAAATTTCTAGAAATGAGATTGCTGGGTCAAAATGTAAGTGCATATGCCGTTTATTCAGGTATTATCAAATTTCCCTCCAGAAGCATTGAATCAATTTTCATTCCCACCAGTAATGAATGAGACTGTGTATTTCCCTTACAGTCTCTCCAACAGAATATACTGTCAGGCTGTATTTTTAAATTTTTGTCAGTCTAAACTTTTCCATGTAAGAATGGTATCTCAGTGTTGTTTTAATCTGCATTTTTCTAATTATGAATGAGTCTGACAGTTTTTCATACATTTGAGAGACATTTTTCTATCTTTTTTTGTGTGTTAATTGTCTGTTCACATCTTTTCCCATTTTTCTGTTGAGTTTTTGGTCCTTTGTCCTTAAATTTTAAGCATTTTTTGTATTTTAAGGATATCACTCCTTGTCTGTGGTACATGTGTGAATATTTTCTCCCATTTTTGTCCTTAAATTTTAAGCGTTTTTTGTATTTTAAGGATATCACTCCTTGTCTGTGG
>NW_012102066.1:1019081-1036455 GCF_000951045.1 Mandrillus leucophaeus | reverse complement strand
AGAAAAAAAACCTACTTGAATCAATAAAAGTAATGATATGGTAGTTGTATTCAAGATAAAAATACAGGCCAGATGCAGTGGCTCACGCCTGTAATCCCAACACTTTTAGAAGCCATGTTAAGAGGACCATACTATAGATATTCCTTTGGACTTTTTTCCCCCCACTTAACTATATGTCCTGGAAATCACTCCATAGCCATTTGTAGAGATTTTCCTCATTCTTTTGTACAGATGCACACTGCTCTGTTGTGTCAATGCACCATAATTTATTCAACTATTCTTCTATGTATGGGCAGTTGGGTTGCTTCCAATATTTCACAATTAAAATCAAACCTGTTGCCAGGCCAGTGGTTCACGCCTGTAATCCCAGTACTTTGGAAGGCCGAGGCAGATGGATCACTTGAAGCCAGCAGTTTGAGACCAGCATGGCAAACGTGGTGAAACCTTGTCTCTACTAAAATACAAAATTTAGCTGGTCGTAGTGGCACATGCCTGTAATCCCAGCTACTTGGGAGGCTGAGGCAGGAGAATCATTTGAACCCTGGAGGCAGAGGTTGCAGTGAGCTGCAGTGAGCCGAGACCGCACCACTGCACTACAGGCTGGGTGACAGGGCAAGACTCTGTCTTAAAAAAAAAAAAAAAAAAAAAAAAAACCGGCCGGGCGCGGTGGCTCACGCCTGTAATCCCAGCACTTTGGGAGACTGAGGACGGTGGATCACGAGGTCAGTGAATCGAGACCATCCTGGCTAACAGGATGAAACCCCTTCTCTACTAAAAGTACAAAAAATTAGCCGGGCGTGGTGGCGGGCGCCTGTAGTCCCAGCTGCTTGGGAGGCTGAGGCGGGAGAATGGCGTGAACCTGGGAGGCGGAGCTTGCAGTGAGGGGAGATGGCGCCACTGCCCTCCAGCCTGGGTGACAGAGCCAGACTCCGTTTCAAAAAAAAAAAAAAAATCAATAACCTTGTGTATATGTATGTTTATATAGTTGGAAGTTTATCTTCAGGGTAAATTTCTAGAAATGAGATTGCTGGGTCAAAATGTAAGTGCATATGCCGTTTATTCAGGTATTATCAAATTTCCCTCCAGAAGCATTGAATCAATTTTCATTCCCACCAGTAATGAATGAGACTGTGTATTTCCCTTACAGTCTCTCCAACAGAATATACTGTCAGGCTGTATTTTTAAATTTTTGTCAGTCTAAACTTTTCCATGTAAGAATGGTATCTCAGTGTTGTTTTAATCTGCATTTTTCTAATTATGAATGAGTCTGACAGTTTTTCATACATTTGAGAGACATTTTTCTATCTTTTTTTGTGTGTTAATTGTCTGTTCACATCTTTTCCCATTTTTCTGTTGAGTTTTTGGTCCTTTGTCCTTAAATTTTAAGCATTTTTTGTATTTTAAGGATATCACTCCTTGTCTGTGGTACATGTGTGAATATTTTCTCCCATTTTTGTCCTTAAATTTTAAGCGTTTTTTGTATTTTAAGGATATCACTCCTTGTCTGTGGCACATGTGTGAATATTTTCTCCCATTTTTGTCAGTTATCCTTTATCCTTCTTTACGGTACTTTTGTCATGCAGATTAAAGTATTTACATATCATCACATTTAACAATCTTTTATTACCTCTGAATTTTGAGCCCCAGTTCAAAAGCCATTCCCTACACTGAAGTTAAAGAGGAATCTACCCATGTTTTTTTCTAATATGTTGGTGCAAAAGTGATTGAGGTTTTGTCATTTTATTTATTTATGTATTTGTTTGTTTGTTTGTTTTTGAGATGGAGTCTCGCTCTGTTGCTCAGGCTAGAGTGCAGTGTCGCGATTGGCTCACTGCAACCTCTGCCTCCTAGGTTCAAGTGATTCTCCTGCCTTAGCCTCCCGAGTAGCTGGGATTACAGGTGCGCACCACCATGCTCAGCTTTTTTTTTTTTCTTTCTTTTTGTATTTTTAGAAGAGATGGGGTTTCACCATGTTGGCTAGGCTGGTCTTGAACTCTTGACCTCAGGTGATCCGCCCACCTCGGTCTCCCAGAGTGCTGGGATCACAGTCATGAGCCTCTGTGCCCAGCCCTGCTATTACTTTTAATGGTGCTTGAACAGTTTCATTTTTTACATATAGATCTCTCATCCATTAGAAGTTGATTCTTATATATGGTGTGAAGTATTCATTTATACATATTTTCCAAGTGCCTATCCACTTGTTCTAGCATTTTTTCAAAGTTTTTCTTTACTTCAGTGATTTGACATGCCATCTTTGCCAGATACCTAATTGTATCTTGATAAATAAAAGTTCCTACTTTTAATGGCTAAGTATTTTAAAATATTATCTTAAGTTACTTTTAGAATTTATAAATATTTCTCCCTCTTTAGGGTAAAGAGCCCTAATGCAGCTTTAGGGAGAAGAAAAGGTCACAGTGGGACTTGGCCTGGCCTTAACTGTCAAGACACTAAGCTGATGAGTGGCAGCTGTAAAGAGTTGTCCTGGAGACTGTGCCAGGATACTTTTTATATTATTTTTATCTCTACGAAAGCAATGCAAGTGCATAGTTTTATATGTCAAAAAGTGACTGGACATGGTGGCATGTGCCTGTAATCCTAGCTACTTGGGAGGCTAAGGTGGGAGGATCACTTGAGCCCAGAAGGTTGAGACCAGGCTCAGCAACATAGCAAGACTCCTATCTCAAAAGAAAAAACAAACAAACAAACAAAAACGGAAATAAAAAATGAAAAAACAAAAAGTGAAGTGTGAGCAATAAGAAATGTAAGTCCTTGGCTGTACCCCTCCCCTAACCTTGATTTCCAACTAGAGTTTAAGCCTTTAAGAGGGGAGATTAGAACTAATAAATAAGTTTAGCAAGATGGCAAGATATGAGATCAATACACAAAAATCAATCATGTTTCTACACACTTGCAATGAACAGTTCAAAAATAAAATTAATAAAACAGTTTCATCTACAACAGTATCAATAAGAATACATTACTTAGGAATAACCTGAACAAAAGAAATGCAAAACTTATACTCCCCAAACTGCAAACCATTCTTGAGAGAAACTAAAAAACATCCAAATAAATGGAAAAACATTCCATGTTCATGGATTGGGAGACAATATTGTTAAGATAGCAATACTCAGCCGGGTGCAGTGGTGCATGTCTGTAATCCCAGCACTTTGAGAGGCTAAGGTAGGATGATCACTTGAGCCCAGGAGTTCAAGACCAGCCTGGGCAACATAGGAAGACTCCATCTCTACAAAAAATTTAAGAGTTAGCCCAGTCAGGCACCGGAGCTCATGCCTGTAATCCCAGCACTTTGGGAGGCCAAGGTAGGTGGATCACCTGAGGTCAGGAGTTCGAGACCAGCTTGGTCAACATGGTGAAACACCATCTCTACTAAAAATACAAAAATTAGCCTGGCATGGTGGCACATGTGTGTAGTCCCAGCTACTCAGGAGGCTAAGGCACAAGAATCACTTGAACCCGGGAGGCAGAGGTTGTGGTGAGCTGAGATCATGCCACTGCACTCCAGCCTGGGCAACAGAGAAAGACTCCCTCTCAAAAAATTTAAATTAAATAAACAAAAATAAATTAAGTGTGGTGGTGCACACCTGTGGTCCCTGCCACTCAAGAGGCTGAGATTGGAGGATGGCTTCAGCCCAGGAAATCAAGGTTGCCAGCCCAGGAAGTCAAGGTTGCCAAGGCTAGTGTGAGCTGTGATCACACCACTGCACTCCAGCCTGGGTGACAGAGTGAGACCCTGTCTCAAAAACAAAACAAACAAGAGCAATACTCCTCAAATTGATCTACAGATTACAGATTTGAAGATTTGATCAGAATTCCAGCTATTTATAGAAATTGACAAACTGATCTAAAATTCATATGGAATTGCAAGGGACCTAGATGCTCAATCAAGAAGAACAAAGTTGGAGGACTCACACTTAAGCAATGTAAAAACTTAATGAGGGCTGGAAGCCAGCCTGGCTGACATGGTGAGACCCCATCTCTACTAAAAATACAAAAATTAGCTGGGCATTGTGGTGGGTGCCTGTAATCCCAGCTACTCGGCAGTAGAATCGCTTAAACCCGGGAGGCAGAGGTTGCAGTGAGCTGAGATTGTGCCACTGCACTCCAGCTTGGGTAACACAGTGAGACCCCATCTCAAAAAAACAAAAAACAAAAAACTTAATGAAAAGCTGTGGTACTGAAACCTGTGTGGTTGTAGTCTAATTGAATGGAATTGAGCATCCAGAAGTAAACTCACATGTTTATGGTCAACATTTTTAACAAGAGTTCCGGGATCTTCAAATGAGGAACGATCTCCTGATTGGCTACAAGTAGACACTGCCCTTATTTGGGTAGAAACCCATGGAAAGCCCCTAATTAGAAGTGAATTGACAGTTTCCTGTTGGTTAAGTCTCTAGTTTTGTTTTACTGCTTACACTGGGCCTCAGTTTGCTTACATAGGACTCCAAAAAGCTGGGATCATCTCAGCCTAATGGCCTCCCAGTTAAAATGTTTTGTTTTGTTTTGAGACAGTCTCCCTCTGTCACCCAGGCTGGAGTGCAATGCCGCAATCTCAGTTCACTGCAACCTTCACCTCCCGAGTTCAAGTGATTCTCCTGCCTCAGCCTCCTGAGCAGCTGGGATTACAAGTGTGTGCCACCACGTGTGGCTAATTTTTGTATTTTTAGTAGAGATGGGATTTCGCCTTGTTGGCCAGTCTGGTCTCAAACTCCTGACTTCAGGTGATCTGCCCACCTTGGCCTCCCAAAGTGCTGAGATTACAGGCATGAGCCACTATGCCTGGCCCCCAGTTAAAATGTTTTTAACGGGCAGTATTGATATCATTCCATTTCACAGCTGACGAAACTGACTTAGGCAATGTAACTTAAGATCAAACAGCTGTAAAGGGTGAATCTGGGATGCAAACCCAGCCACTGACTACAGAGCTGTGCTCATCTTTTAGATTATATGGCACTCAATTCACGTCAACTTTTAAACATGGTTTCTTTCTTTTAGAGCAAATTTTGCAATGAGTATATTCTTGTAAAAGCGCTTAACTTTACATAAGTGTTTAAAGGAAAACACTTAGATATCCCCAACGATTTTTTGTTGTTGGTTTTGAGGCAGGGTCTTACTTTGTCACCCAGGCTGTAGTCCAGTGGTGTGATCATGGCTCACTGTAGTCTTGACCTCTGGATGCAAGTGGTCCTCCTGCCTCAGCCTCCCGAGTAGCTGGGAGGTGCATGCCACCATGCCTGGCTATTTTTTTTTTGTAGAGATGGGGTTTTGCCATGTTGCCCAGGCTGGTCTCAAACTCATGAACTAAAAGCAATCCACTCACCTCAGACTCCTAATAATGCTGGGATTGCCTGCATGAGCCTCCGGGCCCGGCCGCCCCGCTCCACCTTTGTACAGGGCAAAGACTTTGTTATGTATTCTTTCAGACTTTTACATTTTAGGGAGAAATTTGTGCTTCCATTGAAAACTGCGTTTTCTAAATTACATCCTTCCTGGTTATCTGATTCTAAGAGAGTTACTTTATAACACTATAGGTTTATTAGCAATGCAAAGTAATTAATACTATAATTGATAACAAGATACAAGAATTTATGTAAAGTAATTCTTATCTGTATATATGACAGTGGTCTATCGGGGGAGGCCAACCCGCCTGCCCCACCCCAAGCCAGTTTGCACAATCATTTCTACATTTCTTTACTCCACATACATTTCTTCTTTGACTCCTTTGAACAGGTTATAGCATCTTCCTACTTTTCTCGTTTAATTAACACGTTAAGTAAAATCTTTACCATTTAAGAAGATACAACTAGAAATACAGCTATGATTCAGTCATTATGGCTTTCTTACAACACTGCCCATTAGTCCCCTCCAGCCACCAGACCAGTCTGATTATTTATGGTTTTGCTTGCTTTGCTTTTGTTTTCTAGGTGGTTATCTCTTGGGAACCCCAGTAGTTTGGAAATACACACACACACACACACACACACACAGAGGCAAGGTCACAGTCAGATCCCCGGCATGTTGATTTGGCCATTTGCCCAGGAGCAGCTGGTAGCAATCCTTGTGTTCCAGCACTCAAATTTCTCCTCTCAGGTTGGGATCTCTGAGAATATAGGAAAGAAAAAAGAAGGGAGTTTCCCCTAGTCTCTCACTAAAAATCAATGCAGAAGATTCCCGTGACCTCTGATCACCAAAATGTGTAGGGGTTTCTCCTCAACTGCAACTAATCAATCAATCCTGACCAGCTGGGTTTCTTCTAAATCAACTCAGTTCTGATACTATCCACCTGGAGATAGCATCAGATTCCACAGGTTGAGGACTCAGTTCCCGAGACTGCCCCATTTTCCATTCAGATGCCAATTGCAAGCTCCAGGTTGTTTTTACCTGTGCTTCTGACTGCCAAGCTATACACTGGGTTTCCCACAAACCCCTCCTTGGGTTTGACTGATTTGCTACAGCAGCTCACAGAACTCAGAAGAACACTTAACTAACCTTTACTGGTTTGTTATAAAGGATATTACGAAGAATCCTGGTGAACACCAGATGAAGAGATGCATAGGGCATGGGGTGAGGGAAGGGGCATGGAGCTTCCAGGCCTTCTCTGGATGTACCACCCTCCAAGAATCTCCACGTGTTCAGCCATCCGAAAAACCTCGGAACCCTGGCTTTCAGGGTTTTTGTGGAGTCTTTGTTACATAAGCATGATTGATTAAACCATTGGCTATTGGTGATCAACTTAACCTTCAGCCCCTGTCCCCTCCCAGGAGGTTGAGGAGTAGGGGTAAAAGTTCAAACCAGCAAATCCTACCTTAGTCTTTCAGGTGACCAGCCCCCATCCTGAAGCCTAGCGGCTGCCAGCCACAAATCAATTTATTCACATACAAAAAGACATTTCTCACTTTGCAGATTTCACAGATTGTAGGAGTTCTTATGCCAGGAAACAGAACAAAGGCCAAATACATATTTCATAATATCACAGTCTCTAATTCCATTGTTCAGCTTCTCCTTCCAGTAAGATTGTCAGCCTCTCCAGAACACAGACTATGCAGTATTGACCATTCCTTCTACTGTCCCATTTCCTAGCCCCGACTTAGATACTCCCATTTCTGGGAGAATTTTACTTGAAGGTATGTCTGGTGAAGAGAGTTCTTAATGCTACGTCTTTTTTTTTTTTTTTTTTTTTTTGAGACGGAGTCTTGCTCTGTTGCCCAGGCTGGAGTGCAGTGGCATGATCTCGGCTCACTGCAAGCTCCGCCTCCCAGGTTCACACCATTCTCCTGCCTCAGCCTCCCAAGTAACTGGGAGTACAGGCACCTGCCATCATGCCCAGCTAATTTTTGCATTTTTAGTAGAGATGGGATTTCACTGTGTTAGCCAGGATGATCTCAATCTCCTGACCTTGTGATCCGCCCGCCTCGGCCTCCCAAAGTGCTGGGATTACAGGTGTGAGCCACTGCACCCAGCACTTTTTTTTTTTTGAGACAAAGTCTCATTCTGTTGCCCAGGCTGGAGTGATCTCGGCTCACAGCAACCTCTCCCTCCCAGGATCAAGTGGTTCTTCTGCTTCAGCCCCCCGAGTAGCTGGAATTACAGGCATGCATTACCACACCCAGATAATTTTTGTATTTTTAGTAGAGACAGGGTTTCACCATGTTGGCAAGGCTGGTCTCAAACTTCTGACCTCAAGTAATCCTCCTGCCTCAGCCTCCCAAAGTGCTGGGATTACAGGCGTGAGCCACCAGGCCCGACCAATGCTAGGTCTTTGCAGTGGGTCTCATATCATTCCACATACACTGAGGTGCACTTGCTAACAGAGACCAGAAACTATTTACTGAGCACCCTTTCACCCCCAGCGCCCACTTGGCTGGGTCTGTTTCCAATTCTTTTAGTCTCTGGGGCTGATGGAATGGAGATGGGAGGGTAGGGCAAGAGAAACAAGAAGAGCTAGCCAAGAAGCTAGAAAATAATGATTTTCAAAATATGTCCCAGAGATGGTGATAATGAGGAGATGTGCATATGTAGGGGCAAGGATTTATAGAAAAAACTCCGTGTCTTCTACTCAATTTTGCTGTGAACCTAACACTGCTCTATAAGGTAATCTATTTCAAAAAGTTTTTATTTATTATTATTTTTTTGAGACAGGGTCTCAACTCTGTCACGAAGGCTGGAGTGCAGCGGCACGATCTCAGCTCACTGCCACCTCCACTTCCCAGGTTCACGCGATCCTCCCACCACAGTGAAGCAGTGTCATTTGCCTTGGAAAATACCCAAGATTCATTGTCTCATGCCAAGGAAATCGAAGACATGGACACACAAGAGAAGAGTTTAAGAGCAGAGGCTTAATAGGCAAAAGAAAGAAAAGAGAATAGCTCTCTCTCCTGCAGAGAGAGGGGCGCCCGAGTGGGTCTTCCAGTTCCATGGTGAGGTGCACGGGGTTTTATAGACTGGCTTGAGTAGGCAGCATCTGATTTACATAGGGCCAAAGATTGGTTGGACCAGGTGCGATACTTACATAGTTCACGAAGAACCTGGCCACCCCACCTTAATCTTTTATTATGCGAATGGGTTTTCTACCCGGCCAGAGCCATGTTGCCTGCTCCTTACTGTACATGTAGTTGACAAAGAAAAGGGAAGATGAAGCTGCCATGTTGAACATGCCTAGCCTAGCCCCTGGGTAGCCTTTTCCTATTGTCACAGCTGCTGGCATTCACCCGTGCAAGCTTCCAGCTGGCTTATCTATGTCTGCAGCTCTATTTTACAGGCTGACTTTTGTTCGAAAAGAAATGATTTGGGGACTGCTTTTCATTAAAAGGAAAACCTTACTGAGGACTTTCTTACCCTCATTATCTGCCTAAATAATTTCTTTTTAACTCCTATATCAATAGCCTCCCAAATAGCTGGGACCACAGGTGTGCACCATGACATTCAGCTAACTTTTGTATTTTTTGTAGAGACAGGGCTTCACCATGTTGCACAAGCTGGTCTTGAACTCCTGAGCTCAAAGTGATCTGCCTGCCTTGGCCTTTGAAAATGCTGGGATTACAGGCGTGAGACACCATGCCTGGCTTTCAAAAAGTTAATCTAAAAATACATATACATATATACCAGAAGGAGAAGTAGAAGGGTCAGATAGGTGAGAACCAGGGCTTTGAATACCAGAAAAACCAGGAAGAGATAATATGCCAAGTACGGAGTGATCAATACTCTCAAATGCCATAAGAGGATTTGTGAGCAATGAGAGAAAGCCATGGGATTTGTTCATTAGAAGTGCCATTGTAAGGCCCAACTGATGAGTCTCAGTAGGGTGGTGAATGTAAAGGCTAGACTACAGGAGGTTATGGGGCAGGGAGGTGGAGAGAAGGAAAATTATATTTTATACTGCTCTTGAGACATTTAATGAAGGAAAAAAAAAGGAAATAGGAAAGCAACTTAAAGGGTAAGTCCAACAAATGAATTCTTCAAGTGAACTGAAGAGTAGCAAAACATGCCACTCCAAACATGCCACTTTGGCATATTGATTATTTTGAGATGAAGACAATTGAAAGGAAAGGAAATGGGAGACTTCCCTGATTCCCCTTGCAGGACATGCAACAGAGGTGTAGCTCACCTGTTCAGCTGCCTCACTGCTCGATCCCCTTGTGAGACAGAGAGCATGCAGACGGACAGGTGTAGAAGCTGGGGTGAGCGCTTTGGGGTCTGGCCCCGCCATACTGTCTAGGAGTTGCAACCCCAAAGCTCTCTCAGCTTGGCCGCCCGAAGACAGCTTGAATGTTAACCAGTTCAATGGACCCTTTGCCTTTTCACAAGGGCAGAGGGCCAGCAGGATAGCTTGCTGTATCCCGAGCTCTTGTTCAGCGTCCTGGAAAAATCAGGTCACACATGGACTCAAAGGATGAATGCGAGGTTTTATTGAGTGGTGGAGGTGACTTTCAGAGGGATGAATGGAGAGCCAGATGGTGGGTGGATGGAGTGGGAAGGTGATCTTCCCCTGGAGTCAGGCTGCCCAGTGGCTGGACTCCTCTCCTACCACCCCCAGCTGAACTCCTCTTGGCATCCAGATGTCCCTCCTCTTCTCTCTTTCCCTGCTGTGCTGTTCCACCATCCGTCTGCTGGTCTCCTCCTCTCCTCACGGGCTGCTCTGCTGTGGAGCTTGGGGTTTGCGGTTTACATGGGGGCAGGATAGAGGGTGTGGCGGGTGAAAAGGCAACTTCTTTGGCGTGAAAACAGGAATATCTGTACTCATTTAGGGCCGCAGGTCTTCAGGCTTGAGGGTGGGGTCTTTGCCAGGGATTCACCCTCTTCTACCCAGTATTTCCCTGTCTCCTGTCCGTATCAGAAGCAGATGCAGATACAAGAAAACTTCTCTACCTGCCCTCCATATTTGCCTAAAAGCAGGACATAATTTTCTTTTTTGTTTTTGACACAGGGTCTTGCACTGTCACCAGGCTGGAGTACAGTGGTATAAACATGGCTCCCTGCAGCCTCAACCTCCTGATCTCAAGCAATACTCCTGACTCTGCCTCCCAAAGTGCTAGGATTACAGGCATGAGCCACCACGCCAGCAAGTCAGGACACAAATTTTTTTTTTTTTTTGAGACGGAGTCTCGCTCTGTCACCCAGGCTGGAGTGCAGTGGTGCGATCTCGGCTCACTGTAACCTCCGCCTCCCGGGTTCACGCCATTCTCCTGCCTCAGCCTCCAGAGTACCTGGGACTACAGGCACCCACCACCATGCCCAACTAATTTTGTTTTTGTATTTTTAGTAGAGATGGGGTTTCACCATGTTAGCCAGGATGGTCTCGATCTCCTGATCTTGTGATCCACCCACCTCGGCCTCCCAAAGTGCTGGGATTACAGGCGTGAGCCACCGCGTCTGGTTCGCCCGGACAAAAATTTTTAAAGGTGTCTGCCCTTCCCTTTCTACCAGGAAGGACCAAAGTTAATCACTGGAGATAACTGTAGATCCTTATCAGCCCAGAGATGACACCAGAGGAATCTGCATTTCAAACTTCATTAACTAGCTCTTATTATCTATTAGTTCCTCCATTTAAACATATTTACTTTCCCACAATTTATCACCCTAGAAACTTAAAAGTCATTTTCCCTTGTGTTATCATTTCTCTACAAATGTCTTGTTCTTCCTTATGAACCTAGAAAAAACTGAGGCATGATTTAAACTTCAAATCATTTATCTGAGCCAAATGTGAGTGACTGCAGTCTGAAAACACTTCCAAGTGACCTTGAGAAGTGCTCCAGAGATCAAAAAAAGAGACTCCAGCTTTCAAAGAAAAAACGATGAATCAGGAAAGGGACGACTACAAAAATTGTTTTTCGCTAGGTCTGGGGCTTTGGGGAGGTAGGTTTCGCATTTGCAAAATGGAACTTTAAAAGTACATGGCACCTAACATTTCCAAGCTCTTCTAAATCTTCCAAGCAGCACAGGAGATGCAGGGCAGGTGGGAGCGTTCTCGTCCTGCAGATAAACAGGCCTGGGGCCAGCTAGGAGGTTGGAAAGGCGGGCACTAGAGTACCAGGTACTGGGTGAGTGAAAGCACAGTGGGACCTGGCAAGGGAAGGGGAGGCGAGGGCAAAGCAATTGCTCTCTCTCCGGTTGCTCCTTCACTCACCACCTCAGCCCAGGGTCTGGAAAGAAAAAGAACTTAAGGACTTCCACGGACTGAGACTGGATGCTGGAGGTGGACAGTGGGTCACACACCTTCTTGAAGTCAATTGGCTCCTCCCCTGCCCACCAGATGCCAAAAGGGCCTGTTGGATCAAGACCTCTGGTGACAGTTACAAGAGAAGGAGGAGACACCAAGGTTGAACTTGCTTTATAAATGAGATTGCAGGCTGGGCTGCACTAGGGGGCAGGATGAAGATTCAGGCTGTACTTTTCAAGGGACCAAGGGCTTGGAATCCACATAGGCCTCCCACACCGTCAGATGTCAACTCCATCAGTACTGAAAGACAATGGGAGATGAGGTAGGGAGGGGGTGAGAACGTGGGGAGAGGGTGGGGAGGTGATGGGAAAGAGAGGAAGGAAGAGGTGAGGAAAGGCAAGGAGGAAAGGGAAGGGGGAAAAAAAGTTGCTTTTCAACTATTGTGATCAGTGTGATGGTATCTAAAGCAGTCTTGGAGTCAGGAGATAAGCTGTAATTGTTTAAAACGTGGCCTGTGCCTGGGGACTTCCCAGCTCAGCAGGAAGCAGTCACAGATGTTTTGGCAGTTGTTTAGCCAGGAAGTTGTGACCTCTAGTATTCTCTGCTTAAGACATGCATGAGGTGGCTGGGCGTCGTGACTCACGCCTGTAATCCTGGCACTTTGGGAGGTGGAGGTAGGAGGATTGCTTGAGCCCAGGAGTTCTAAACCAGCCTGGGCAACGTAGTAGGACTTTGTCTCTATAAATAAATAATCAATTTTAAAAAATTTTTTAAAAAGACAGACCTGAGGCTCAAACAGAAATGTCCTCCCAACTCCATTTTACGTGCTTTGACTAACCCGTCACTGTTTCCCTTCATCATTTTATTTTATTTTATTTTTTATTTATTTATTTATTTTTTGAGACGGAGTCTCGCTCTGCCGCCCAGGCTGGAGTGCAGTGGGCGATCTCAGCTCACTGCAAGCTCCGCCTCCCGAGTTCACGCCATTCTCCTGCCTCAGCCTCCCGAGTAGCTGGGACTACAGGCGCCCGCCACCTCGCCCGGCTAGTTTTTTGTATTTTTTTTAGTAGAGACGGGGTTTCACCGTGTTAGCCAGGATGGTCTCGATCTCCTGACCTCGTGATCCGCCCGCCATCCACCCGCCTCGGCCTCCCAAAGTGCTGGGATTACAGGCTTGAGCCACTGCACCCGGCCCCCTTCATCATTTTATTAAGATGCTAGACAATCCCCCGTTCTAGCCACCTTTTTTAGTTACTCATCACTGAGTGCTCCCATGTGTTTACAGGTGGCACATGTTAATAAACTTTTTCTCTGCTTGGTGCGGTGGCTCACGCCTCTAATCCCAGCACTTTGGGAAGCCAAGGCGGGTGGATCATCTGAGGTTGGGAGTTCGAGACCAGTCTGACCAACGTGGAGAAACCCCATCTCTACTAAAAATACAAAATTAGCCGGGCGTGGTGGCAGTCTCCTGTAATTCTAGCTACTCAGGAGAATCACTTGAACCCGAGAGGCGGAGGCTGTGGTGAGCCGAGATCTCACCATTGCACTCCAGCCTGGGCAACAAGAACAAAACTCCATCTCAAATAATAATAATAATAGTAATAATAATTTAAAAATAAATAAAATTAAATTAAAATAAACTTTTTATCTTGTTAATCTGTCCTTTGTTAATGTAATTTACAGGGCCCGGCCAATAAATCTAAGATGGGTAGAAGGAAAAAGAATTTTTCCCCTCCTGGGCAGGACACTCTTGGGCACGTGAGCTTTGGCTTCTTTACCACATATCTGAGCAGACAGTGTGGCGGTGGTGAGTGGCAGTGGAGAGACTCCAGGAAGCAGCCATTTCCCTATCCTAGGTGCTTCCTGTTTCTGTCTAATGCTACACATAGTCCATGGTTTCAGTACATTGTATGTGTTTGATTGCCAATCCCCGTAATTACATCCTACCTAAAATATGCATTTTTGTTTCCGGAACCAAGCCGGGTCTGGCTGCATTTTCTTGAGGCCCAATAACGAGAAGCAGACAGACTAGGAAAGAAGGGAATTTATTGCTGTAACCAGATACAGGGAGAAGGCCAGAGATAATCCCACCAGGCCAACTCAAAGTGTTACGATTTTCTTAGTGCTTATATAGGTTGAGGTTATGTGTCTATGTGCAGTATAGCATTCGCCTAAGTCTACTGGTAACTAATTTTGTTTCAACTAGAAGGTCAGAGGCAAAAATGCTTGCTAAGTCGGATTAAGCTGTGAGGGACCCAGTACCTTCAAGGCCTTAGGTCTACTGTGGTACCCGAGTGATTATTTCTATCTTATCTCCTTTATAGCTTGGTCCAACTGCCTTAGACTCTCCAATGAATCTATTCAAACAGCTGCCTCTGTTACCTTGACTGTCTCAGATTTCATTGACCCGAGACGGGTCCTGGCACTAGGAATGTAAGGCTGTCTCTATTATTTTGGTTTGCTCCAGGTTAGGGAGAAGCCCATGCAAGGCTCCTACTGACCACATGTTTCATGTCTAGCTTTGCTGTCTGGGCACCAATTTCTCTAGGTTTAACTATTTGCTCAATGTTAAGACAGCTCCGGGGAAATTCGTCTGTGTAACTGGGGTGCTATGCAGGCCTGTCTGTGTGACTGTCATGCAGGTCTGTCTGTGTGATCATCAGGGAGAATTGGCCGGCCACATTTTCAATATCTTTCTTCTCCTGTGGAGAAAATAACCACTCAGTCTTTAGTGTCAGCTCATCCTTCAGGGTTTGGCACCTGGAGCAGCAGTCAAGGAAGCTGGAAACAGGACCTTCCTTTCTAGGTGTTACCTTTAGCCACTGTGGTCGATAGTCCAGAAAGATGACTGACCACTACTAATTCCTTTCCTCCCTGAATGTGCATACTGTTGCAGCCATTAGAGGTGGAATCGGTTTCCTTCCCTTGAATTCCGTCTGGTTTTGTGACTTCCCTTGACTAATAAATAGAATGAGGTGGAAGTTATAGGGAATCACAATCCACCCTATGGTACAATGATTCTTTTAAGACATTCGAGTTATAGATGCCTAAAGAAGCCTCTTGTGAGCTTCCCTTAATCTGACTATAGGCAGGGCCTTTGGAGAATGAAGCTGCCATAAATCCCCTCTCTGGGGGAACTTTCAGCCAGGAAGGAGCCTAACTGTTAGCACCTGGGTGAGAAATTGCACAAACAAACATTATCGTAAACTGTAATACCTGCCATTGGTTTCCCAGAAGGCCATTTGTACTTCCCACAGAAGCTCTAGCTTTCCCGGGCCTTCTCCCTATTAAGTTGTTGTTGTAATATACCCTTACCCCTGGCTCTTCAGAAAGCTGCTTCTTTCAAATGCTGTCACATGTATGAATATAAAGCATGTTTTTTTCCCTCTAGTTAATCTGTCTAATGTCAGGAAATTTGCAGGCCCGCTACCACCACTTGAACCTAAGTTAGTAATGGAAAGGTTTTACTCCCAACATAGTTTTGTTTTATGTGCCTGTTCTAGGCTTAGCTTTCCAGGGGCCAGGAAGCTTCCATTTTGGTTTCAGGAAGCTACATGCTATGATGTAAAGAAGCTCAGCTAAGACAACTAAAAGAGAAGAGACTACATGGAGAGAGAAAGGCCACATAGAGGACCACTGGGGCTGCACGCATGTGAGTGAAGCCTCTTTGGACTTTCGAGCCAGCCAACTAATAACAAATAAAACCGACACTATGGAGTGACAAACAAAAGAAAATGCATTTTAACCTAGGTCTCAGGAATTGCAATTTGGGAGACACAGATCCAGCAAATAGGAACATCATCTTCCATCTTGGTGAGATTAGGCAGAGGCTTAGAAGGGCTACTGTGAGTTTACACATCTGGAAGGTTTTAGCACAGTTCATGATGGATGATGACTGGTTAACAATTTAGGACGTCTTTGATGATCAATCTAGTTCAGCATAGCTGTCTCTTGTCAGTAAAAAAAAAAAAAAAAAAAAAAAAAGCCAATCTCTGCAAAATATTTAAAGAGGTTTATTCTGAGCCCATATGAGTGACCATGGCCCAGGGAACAGTCTAAAAGAGGTCCTGAGAAAGTGTGCCTGAGGTGGTTGAATTACAGCTTGGTTTTATACATTGTAGGGAGACAGAAGTTACAGGCAAAGACAAATCAATACATCTAAGGTATACGTTGGTTTGGCCAGGAAAGGCAGGACATCTTAAGGAAGGAGCATTACAGGTCATAGGTGGATTCAAAGATTTTCTGATTTGGAATTGGTCAAAAGAGTTAAGCTAAAGACTTAAAGTCAGTAGAAAGAACTGCTTGGGTTGAGATAAGGGGGGTGGGCTGTGGTTCTTGTTATATAGATGAAGCCTTCGGATAGCAGGCTTCAGAGAGAATAGATGGTAAACGTCTCTTTTGGAATTTAACAGGTGTCAGACTCTTAGTTAATCTCTGCTAGATCTGGGAAAAGCCTAGCTGCATTAATAAAGATCCTCTACAATGCAAAATTTCTTCCTCAAAAGATGGCTTTTCAGGACCATTTCAAAATATGCCAAAGAAATATATTTTGGGGCAAAATATTTTAATTTTCTTCAAGGTCTGTTATCTGTCATGTGATATTATACCAGAGTCAGGTTAGAATTTGGTATCTTATTACCAAAGGGTCTGTTTTGTCAGTCTTATGATCTCTATTTTAAGGTTAATGCTGGTCTGTTGTACCTAACTTTAAAAGGGAGAGAGTATAATGAGGTATGTACAACCCTTCCTTCCCATCATGGCCTGGAATTTAGTTTTTCAGCTTGCTCTGGGGTCCCCTCGGCCTAGACAGCCATCTATTCAGTTGGTTGGGGGCTTAGGATGTAATTTTTGGTTTACACTCTTCAGGTTGATGATCAGGCAAAGCATAAACAGTTCAAATCAAATGCAGCTGGTTTTACAATTTGGTCCAGTTCCAGTCAAATTTCATCTGGGGGTCCAACTCTTTATGCCTTCTCAACTCAACTCAACAGTTAGATACCTCCAACATAACCATCTCCATTGTGGATTTTCTTGTCAGAAGCCCAGTCCAGCCTCTCACTGAAGCCCTCCTAGTGAGTGACCATGGCTGTCACCACATGAACTAAAAGAATCATCCAGCCAAGCCCTGCCTGGTGCCCAGACCTACAGAAACAGGAGCAGTTTGGAGTGGTTTATTATCTAGCAATAGATAACTGAAGTAGCTACAAAGTTCACTTTAGCATGATTTCCAGACAAAGTGCTCTCTCCTCAGAATTTGTAAGATTGTTCCAAAGAGCAGCTGTAGAGCTGTAAGTATCCAATCCAGACAGATGGGACAAAAGATAAAGCTCTTTACAAGTTGCTGTGGAAAATACCAGTTCGTGTTCTCTCTGCCTTCCAGTGAACTTGCAAATGAACCAGCCCTCAAATGTTGCTCTGGATATGACAAACCATCCCAGATGGACCCTTAAAGATCGCAGATAGCTTTGTATCTTTCAAAACCACATAAATCTTAGAATCTACAGTTTAGGTTTTTTTGTTCTTTTGTTTGTTTGTTTTAGACAGAGTTTCGCTCTTATTGCCCAGGCTGGAGTGCAATGGCCTGATCTTGGCTCGCTGCAACCTCTGCCTCCTGGGTTCAAAGGATTCTCCTGCCTCAACCTTCCAAATAGCTGGGATTACAGGCACGTGCTAATTTTTTGTATTTTTAGTAGAGACAGG